>NW_022475372.1:0-112443 GCF_009193585.1 Aspergillus caelatus
TTTCTTTTCTTTTCTCTCTCTGCATTCAAACGCTACTACACTTACCAAGTATTTCAACCCCAAGCGAAAGGTGGAATCCGGGTCCCCACAGCGGATGTCGTCTCTGTGGATCCCCCTCCCGTTAGGTGGACCATGGGACCGTCAACTGCTTTCCCCTACGGTGTTTTGGTCCTATCGTTGAACCGCGACGCAGACGTAGCCTGCAGAGCTATGGATGGTGATAAAGGGTTGATGAGCGATGAAACTGGGTCCTCCTGACTTATTGTCTTTTTAGCGTATGCATCTTGCAGAATTTTCTTTTTACTTTTCTTTTGCGTGTCCTGGTTTGCCTTTTTTTTTTTATTTTTTTATTTCTTTCTATTTTGCTTTTGCTGGCTTTTTTTGTTGGCAAGTAAGTGCATGTATGGAGTCTGTATGCATGATTGATTGATTATTGTAGTGTCAGTTAGTTTGATGGTGGCTGTTTGTGGATTGGTTTGTTCATTCATTCATTCATTGTTTTCTATCGGCCGATGATTGTTTTGTATATTTCTTTTCATTATTAAACTCGGCAGCAAACTGGGATTGTGTCTGCTGGTCTGCTTCTTTTCCACAGCCACTCACTACTACTGCTGCTGCTATTGCTACTGCTACCACTACTACTACTACTACTACTACACCACACACACGCATACCTAATATCCGCCTGCACCTGTAACCTTGGGCCCGTGTCCAGAGCCTTTACCCTTCCATCCACCCCGTAATCGGCGCCCAGTACGTAAACCCAATGCAGGTGTTGCTTCATCACCAAATCCCGATTGGAAGAGGGGTCCGCCTCTCAACCCGTGGAGTTGAGACGTTTCGTCCGTTCTGAACCCTTCCCCATCATTTAAGGTGGCCCGCCAAAGGGTCCGAAGCGATGCGTTCCACTCTTCAAGGGATCGCAGTCGATCCACGTCACTAGCGCTTTCCACGACGACCGTTCCATTTTCTTGGTCAATTTTGGCGTTCAACTTCTTGTCCAGGATCAGGAAACTCAAAATGTCCTGTACCTCTTGGATGGAGATTTTAATGTGCTTGGAGATGAACGCCAGCGTAAACCGCGTGTAGGGTGCGATCAGCTTGAGGACTGCCTTGGTCCGCATGTTTCGGCTGACCTCGTCGATGTTCTCTGCGATGAAGGGATCCGCCAGGACATCAGGGTTCTTGCTCAGGACCGCTTCATATGCGTGGATATCGTCGCGCTGGAAGGCATCGACTAAATCGGTCATGGCCGAAATGCGGGGGTCGCTCTTGTAGGGCTTGGTCTCTTGCGAATAGAACGGGTTGATGTCGGATTTCATCAGCATGGTGGTCAGCACCAGATACTTAAGAACCTGGATACGTTGCATCGAACCAGCCTCGTCGTAGTTCCGGAACGACTCAAAGAAATCGCTCTGCGCTTCTTCCCAGTTTTCCTCGCTCATGTGCATCTTCCCTCCACATTCCCGGATAATTCCCATGATCTTAGGATGTGGCACCGCCGACCGCACACGGAGAGCGCGCTGATACAGGGCCTTGAGTCGCTTATTGTTCTTCGTCTCGGCGTACATTTGAATTTCCAGTGCGTATAATTCCAGGAGATATGTTCCTTTGCTGGGATCATCCGACCCATCTTCCCGTTGGCATGCCCGATGCAACTCCCGCACCTTCTTGCTCAGTTGACCGTACTCCTTGCGTTCTAGCCATAGGCGGGCCAGTTTAATATTAGTCTTCAGCCACAGACGCTCGTTATTTGTGTTCTGGAACGAATGTAGTGTCAACGAATAAAACTCTTCCATGCACTGGTAGGCCTTGTCGTCATCCGAGCCTTTCTCAATGTAATCCAGCATGTTGTTGATAGACTTTTCGGAATAGTTTCGTGTGACGGCCGACTTGACGTAGGTAAGAAGTTCTCTGTAGTGCTCAACCGCCTAGAGCAGTCAGCAAGGCATCCAGGTGCATGGAGGGCACCAAAGAAAGACCTACATCGCTGTATCGTCCGAGTTTGAATTCCAGCTTTATGGCTTGCTTGAGACCTTTAAAACCCCTTGATATCATCAGCGGCCTGCCCAGCCAACCCGAAAAGTGCAGTTTCTAGTTACCAATCGCCTTTCTCTTGCTCCAGGGCCGGTACCTCCAGGAACTCGTCGATCGCTTCCTCCGGGTTATCTATCTTCATTTGTTTGGCGTTGTAGTATTTATTCTCGATCCCGATGTCTCCCGACTCGTCGTCGTCTGCATCTTCGTACTCAAAGTCATAACTAGCAGGAGTCAACCGCACGTTCCCAGGGCTATTGTATCAGGCGGGAGATACGCACTCTTCGTCGCCAGAATCTTGCATGAAGTCATCATCGTCAGACATTTTGGGGTAGCTTTGTGAGGTTCTCTTTTCGTGGTCTCGGGTATTTCTTGTCTATCGGTAGTATGGATATGAATATCGGTGAAGGTCAAGGGATTTCGTAAGGATACACGTAAAATTCGTTCAGTTGTTGTTTGTTGTTGAGGTAGATAATGGAGGTTGAGAAGAGAGACAAATGGAGCTTGTTGGCAGCCTATCGGAGGTCGGGACCATCAACCACCTTCCCTTCTTACGTTCCCCGCGCTACGGCTGGCTTAGTCCATGGTCGATGGGTCCGACCGTATTTTTCAATCTTTCTTGATCAGGAATTGATCTGGAACTTGTTTGCAGTGCCTCATTGCTGTGATTATATCGACCGGGTTGATAGTTAACCTATAAGCTATTACTTATGTTTTCGTCTGAACTGGCCAAACATCCACATGGAACATGAGACTCGATGTCGCACAATGTACGGTGACCCGTATATGGAAGTAACATATATCTATGCCGCGTCACTAGATATCGCACGCGACAGAGAAGTATCGTCGGTCACAAAATCCCAAAAATAGACCAGCGATGTAAAGTACAGCCCTCGTTACAGTGTAGTATACTATAGAATATTTACAGGCTGAAAATATCTGTATATAATCGTTGAAATACGATGAGGAAATGTGAACAAGTGTTGTGTCACTGCCTTAACAAAATAATTGTAACATAGAAGGATTGCATGTAGTCCATCGGCTAGGCTGTAATTCATTCATCGTTGAGTGTTATCATGGTGGTAGGCTATGTTTTCTAAATTTATAACCTCAGGTTAAGACAGTGGGGACGCGGTATCAATTGAGCGCATTGCAGTCTTGATGACGGCATCGAAGAAGTCTAGAAAGCAATTGTGATGAAAGTTTAACCTCTTCGTTTCTGTCCTATTATAATGTGAATACATAAATGCTATACAAATCATGTAGTTCTAAGCATTGGGATATATATGCATTGTAGCGAAGAAAAAAAAAAAAAAAAAGGTAAAGAAAAGGTCAAATGAGTGAGACAATGCCATTCTTTAGTTTGAAGCTTGTCCAAGTAGGTACCAGAGGACAAAACCCCCATAAATGGAGCACATGCGGATACTACAACCACCAAGATTCAACCAAGAAGAAGAATGCGACGCAGTTTTGATGTCCAGCGTGTGGAATGTCTTATGAGTACCGAGCAATTTTTTGAGGTTCAGGCACTTGGCGAGGCGAAATTAGACCTGAGTCCTTGGCAGATGAGGATCGTCTCATTCGCTGACCCTTTCAAGGTCCGATGACATCGTCTGCACGGCCCATGACCGGTGGCTTTGCTTCCCTCACCACCAGTGCCACAAACTCCTCATTTGCTTATCACTGAAGTGCAAAAATTATTCTTTGTCCCACATTCTCTTATATATTCTAGATATATACGTCTGTGCCGACCCCAGACCGAATTGACCGCATCCCTTCCACACCCCTTATCGCTAGCCCTCGCGCATACCGTACCAAATTCTTGAATACTATCCTCTCACGATGGGTTTGTGCGGACGTCAGACGGTTGTCCGCCGGAAGATGGTGCTGCTGTTAGTAAAATCTGCGACTTTTCTACCACCCGGAGGACAGGGATCTAACTACTGAATTAGAGGCGACGGTGCTTGTGGCAAGACTTCGGCCTTGAACGTGTTCACAAGAGGGTAATAATCGTATCCCGTCCTTTTCTCCTCATGATGTCCGCTAATCCTTGCTGCATAGGTTTTTCCCAACAGTATAGTAAGATACACACTCTTTTCACGTGGTTATACGCTTTGCGATATTGACTTCGCGACTTCTACTTAGTGAGCCGACTGTTTTTGGTGCGTACTAGCCCCTTCCTAACTAATACTTCGCGCTTGCTAACCTTGATCCCTCCAGAAAATTATGTCCACGGTAATCGCTTCCACCCCTTCCATGTCCAATACGTATATTCATACCTTTCTAGATATCTTTGTCGACAATGTACACATGGAATTATCGCTCTGGGATACCGCCGGCCAGGAGGAATTTGACCGATTGCGTGCGTTATCGTATGAGGACACACATGTGATTATGCTCTGTTTTAGTGTAAGGAACCCTTGTGCCCCAATATCGGTGGATAACAACTAAATACTCGAATGCAGGTTGACAGCCCGGATTCATTCGAGAACGTCGCAAGCAAATGGGTCGACGAGATTTCAGAGAACTGCCCCGGTGTGAAGATGGTCCTCACAGCGCTCAAGTGTGACTTGCGAAAAGACGAATTTGAGAACCCTAACCCCAATGCTATTACGTACGAGCAAGGCCTAGCGAAAGCAAAGGAAATCGGTGCTGTGAAGTACCTGGGTAAGTGCCGTTGATGCCCTGCGGTTTTGGTAGAGGGTGTCTTATTAACCATCCAATGACAGAATGCTCTGCCGTTCAGAATCGCGGCATTATGGAGACTTTCTACGAAGCGGCCAAGGTCGCCCTTGAAGTGAAAGCCCAAGGATCGAACGGGTCCAAGGAAGGCTGTGTCATCCTGTAAAGGGTTCGCCCGTTGCTGCTCCTAGCTTCTTTTGACGGTTTCAATCGTTTGTCCGTATACCCTTTGATTTGCTTCTTTTCCGTTGCGCCACTTAGGACTGTCCAATACGAGCTTTGAAAGTCCCAAGCCTACCGCGACTGATCTTCTTTATTACCATGCCAGCTCTTCAGCCTATATGTGTGGCTATTGCATTCTTCTCTTCTTTATATATACTTTTCTGCATCCCCTTTTCTAATTATGTACGCTTAATGTTCTGGAAAAACACGAACTGACCCAGCTTGGAATGGACTCTAGCAATCATGCTACTCAACTGGATCTTTCTATTACCTGGTATCATGTTCTTGGGTCAAAACAGAAGACAGGGAGAACCGGGTCTGTTTATTGCTATTGCTAGACATGCGGATGTGTACTATCTACCAATTGATGACTCTAATTTTTGGTTTCCAGCCGGATAGCATAAGCTACACAGCTCAGAAGCTCTATCTGTACAAACAACGCTTCTAATCCACTCCAAGCACATCTTCCTCCGTAATCCTATACACATCCTCAATCTTCTCCCCTTTCGCACCTTCACCACAAGCAAAATCCTGATTCACCCTCTCCACAAACGCACTCACAAACCGCTCCGCAACCTCCCCAATCTCAACCCCAGACACCCCCTGCCCTTCCAAACTTGTCGCCTCCCTCCCCTCAAGCCCGCACGCCACAATCTGCTTAAACCACCACATAGGCTCCTCCGTCACATTAAACCCAATCCCATAACTACTAATGTTCCGCCGCAGATGCACCCCCACCGCCGTGACCTTCTTCGGTACTCCCTCCCCACTCACCGGCGGCACCCACACCCCCGGATCCTCCGTAATCAGCCCACGGACCCCATACCCGCGCAACACATCCACAACACTATTCTCCAGTACCCGGATATGGCATCTTGGCGTGAGTCCCAATCGCCGCAAGTCGAGGATCGTATACGCTACCATCTGCCCGGGGCCATGGTAGGTCGTCTGCCCGCCGCGGAGCGTGGGTTGGTACTCTGCGCCATTGGCGGAGGTGAGGAGCGAGCGGATCGGCTCGAGCGCCGGGGGTAGCGAGAGGTGTGCTGTGGGGCTTGTGTTGGAAGGAGGGAGGTCGCGGCGGCCCGTTGTGTAGACGGGATTCGGGGTGAAGGTTATGATGGTTGGGTCCGGAGGTTGGATGGGGTTTGTGCTTGGGAGGGTGTCTTTGGGAATGAGCTTTTTGTGGGCGAGGAGGCGCGTGGTGAGGGTTTGTTGGAGATTGGAGACTCGTGTGAAGGATGTTATGTCTGGGATGTGGAGGTGGGCGAGACGCATTTTGGTGGTTGTTTATTTTTTGGTTGGTGTGGTGTGTTTGTCTATGAGTGCATTGTCTGGGTGCGTGCGATTGAGGGCTTGTTGGCTAGCTTGGAGTCGTGGCGGTGGTGTTGTTGTAATTGGAGGTTGATGGGTATTACTGGTAGGTCTGATTGTATTGATGGATGTGGAGTATGTAGTATTGGGGTGTGATCATGTGATCGATGATGTCGATAATTATTGATGATCAGTTTTAGTACGAGGTTTGAGTGAATTTTGTTTTTTATTACTTTATGACCAGTAGTGGTTTGTGTTTGATAGGTACTTTTTTTTTTTTTTTTGGTGTCTCTTTTGATCCCTGTACTGTGCCTTACGAAGTCTGTAGCGTTTAAATGGCCCAGTCATGATCGTAACTCTGGCTATATAGATCCCCGACTGGCAGAATGCCAGAGCTATCGCCTGAGGTATCGCAGTGATATTGTCATATTGTACACATGCGGGAAAAGAAAGGCTTCAATACATGTCAATTATAATGCATCAAATTGTTAGCCACTCGATAAGATTTCATGTTTGTATTGCCGAGGGAAAGTGGACTCATCGCGACATGAAAAACTACAGCTATTGCGACTCCAAGGTCCCATTGACCAGCGGCGCGGGTTGACCTTCACCTTCCAGGACAACCTGCCAGTCCCGTACGCCTCCTTTCCAGTCTGCAATTCGACCCTCACGTACCCGGACGGTGACCACCCGGACGTCATCATCGATGGAGATACTGGGCCTCCGTTGGCCGGGTTGCTGCTGCTGCTGCTGGCCAAAGAGTCCCATTTCTTCTTCGAAAGTGTTGTTCTCCAGATGCTGCTCTTTGCACCAAGCTTCCTCCTCAGAACCAGGTTCCAGGACACGAGCCGAACCGGCGATGGTGGTAGAGATACTTGATAATGCACTTGTGTTTAGATTTAACAGAAGGCTGGCCAAGGACGAACGGGTCGCAGCCGGAGGCGGGGATCCGTCGCGCTGACCTCCGGGGTTGGGTGCACGGGTGGGCGGACGGTGTGACACCCAATCGTGGACAAGCAGGGAAACTCGCGGATTGGTCAAAAGATGGTTGGTCTTGCGAGAGGAAGGATTTGTGGTCATGATAATCGTGGGGTACTGGTCGTAAGGTGTCGAGGGCAGGTAGGTATAGGACATGAGAGAGACATGAGGGGTCAGGCCGTCACATGTTGCCAGATGAAGCTAGCGAGAGTAAGTCGTTGTCTCCATAGGATAACCAAAGATCAAAATAAATCAATTTGTAGAGCAAAAACCTACAAATCGTGAATTCTTCAAGCATGCAATGACCTCTTGGGGCAGCGTGGTTGCCACATGCGGATGAGTTGTCGAGGCTGATGCCTCATATGAGAGGGGAGGGTTCACAGTATCCGTCATAGCGTCAGCACAGCGTATACGACACTAGTTTTATAACGTTGTACAATGTTCACACAGAAGTTCCGATCGTCGATCCTAGCTGTCGATACAGGCTGAGCCGCTAAAGGGAGGGAAAAGCGAGCGTTGTTCCCATGAAGCTGTGGCGGGGATTCGACGGTCGTAACCGCATTGAGCCGGAAACACTAGTCCGCTTTGGTTCGGATCGAGCTCGGACCATTTGGCGGTTGCTGCTTTCCCTTCGACGTCATCGGGTATTGAGCTCTTTTATGGGCAGCGGAGTAATTAGTAGTAATAATACTCAGTACTAGTAATTATTCCCTTACCTCGAGTAGACATACTCCTGCAGATCCAAAGTGGCTTACAAAGTAGTTTGCCCCCGATATGTTTGAAATCAATAGACGTGGAGCAGGATAAAGGTCGTTTTCGTCATAATAACCTAAGTTATGGAGCAATCCACATTGTAGATCGGGGACAACATAGCAAATTACAGAGCATTCCCGTTGCGTATGGGCGAACCGATAATGTCAGAGTTATTGTTCGATTGCGAACTGGATCATACGTTTCTAAACATGGACTGCAATTGGTGACGTTGCTCCTCTAAGCAGCCCAATCCGCAACTGTGGCTGTACTACTAACTAGGTATGTATGTAGTTACTAGTAGTAGTTAGTAGTATTGGGTGTCGTGACTGCCAGAGTCAAGACTCCTTCCCCGCACTCAAGCTGCTTTCCCCAGCTTTTCGCTTTCGACCTTCTTCCACCTCCCACCCTATCAGCTCTTCCATCTTCTGCTATCCGTGTGTCACTTAATTTACTAACTCTGCAACCTGTCACGATCCGTGGGCAGTATCCGGCAGCCATCGTCTGGATTTACTCTTCTCCGCCTGATCATCGCTGACGAACAACTAACTGCTCTCATTTGATTCGAGTCTAACTCCTGCAACACCTCCCTTTTTAACCGTTCGGCAAGCCATCGCGTGTCGACAGCAACCTTACCCCTGTCTTTCGTCTGTGCTTCCCCATTCTTCCCCTCTCTTAAATCCCCTCTTGTGTTCTCTTCATAGCTGTGTCGACTCGTCGTATCGCTGTTGTCAACTCGGTTCGCTGCTAAACAACTGTTGTGGTTGTCCTGCTTTCGAAAGTTTCTTTTTTTTTTTTTTTTTCTGTTCTGCTAGAAGCATTTGTCTCAGCATTTCTATTTGTCTGCACAGCATTTATTCTGTATACGAGAAACAAGCATGCTCGCACCACGCATTTTCCGACCGGTGTCCTCACTGGTCCGGCCTTTGAGCTCCTCTGCTACTGCCTACCGCGCTCCCTCCATTCGTGACATCACCCCCACCTCAGCCGAGGAATTTGCTGCGCGTCAGAAGGAGTTCCGCGAGAATTTGGAGGTAGCTCGCAAAAAGAAAGAACAGCAAGAGAGTCAGTCTGTCGATGCCTCTGCTTCTGCCTCTGCCTCATCATCCCCTGTGTCCCGTGATCGCTTCCGTGAGTACGCTACCGCTCCCACTGCTCCGGGTGCGAGCAATGCGAGCAGTAACTATAGCCCTGCTGTCTTTGACGCTGCCCAAGTTCTTGATAATAAGGCATTGGGCTCACTTTCTACCCACCGTATTCTAGGAGAGGAACATCAGCTAGAAGTCAATCAATTACCTAAGCGCGGTCCGTTGTCTTCGCTTATCTACGGAACGAAGGAAGGCCAGCAACTCGACAAGGATATCGAACGGTCGTTCTCCCAAGTCCTTGCTCGCGGCAAATACGTCCACTCGATCGTCTTCCACGAGGTCAAGCCCGATAGAGTAGACGAATATGTTGATCTGGTAGGGCAGTGGTATCCCCGCATGGCCGGCACTGAGGAAAACAAGGTGAATCTGGTGGGAAGCTGGCGGACGCAAGTGGGGGACAATGACACTTTTGGTATCTCCAATCAAGCTTGACCCTTTCCTGACCCCTTACATGCCTTGTCTGTGGATTCGGAACGCTAATACTAGTTCTGCAGTCCATATCTGGGAATACCAACGGTACGAGGGCTATCATGCGTCCCTCCACAACATCTCCCGCCATCCGGAATTTCCTGAATTTGACCGCAAGCTGAAGAGCTTGATCAAGAGCAAGAAGACGTCACTGATGCAGGAATTCTCGTTCTGGCCAACGACCCCACCCCGACGACTGGGCGGCCTTTTCGAACTCCGATCCTACACACTTCACCCCGGTAACCTCTTGGAGTGGGAATCGCACTGGCGAACGGGCCTCAGGGCCCGGCGCGAAGTCATGGAGGGAGTCGGTGCCTGGTTTGTTCAGATTGGCGACTTGAACACTGTGCACCACCTCTGGCAATTTGCGAACCTCGAAGAACGCAAGATTTGCCGGGAGCAGTCATGGGGTATCGAAGGATGGGCAGAGACGGTGCACAAGACTGTCCCTCTCATCCAAAGCATGCAGAGCCGGATTCTGATTCCTATGCCATGGAGCCCTGTTGGCTAAGTGCATTGCACCCCATAGTCCAGTCGATTTGCGATGACAGGTAAGGTCCTCGGGGAGCGCCCAGTGCACGGCAAATACTCTGCCGAAGGAAACCAAGCATCAAGGTTGTGGATGGACCGAGATCACTGGGGCGCAAATACACTGCATGGTTTGGAGAACAGAGTCCGCCGATCTCTGGGGGACGAATGTAACGGTTGCTCCAAGTTTCGGGCATTATTTACGGAGTACGGAAAGCTTGGTCGCTCCACTATCCACTATCGAATTTCAACTAAAGCAGCCATAGGACTCTTAGTGTATCTAACCCGCACTAGCATTATCGTCATTTCGTTTATCTTTGTATCTAGAAATTGATTTGAGAACATTTGTTCCGCCAGTCTTTGCCCCAAGTTTCCATGTGTCACATTACTTCTTGCCCGATGGACTTCATATGTTGCCTCGGGTTGCTACTAACATGCTTTCCCTACCCCTCTTTTCTCTGCAAATGATGGACGACGATCACGAAAGTGACCATGCCCTGTGGGATGCACAGCGGTCTTGGGAGATGACCCGGTCCTCCCAACAAAAATACATCCAGCGAATGAAAGGACACACGTGTGTTGCCGAAGCCGGCAGAATTTCTCCACCAACTTCAATTATGACTCTCGTAGTTTCGACGCTCGGGTTGTTTTGCGACTCCCCGCGCGGCATTTCTGCTAAACAGCGATTTTTGACCGGCAGAAAAAAAAAAGTAATTAATACCTACTAAAAATTTAGTACTAAAAGGGAACATCAATCAACAAGAGCTGCGCGTATCCTGTTTTTCTTTCGTCTCGCTCGTATTTCGCTTCTTCCTTTTCTCTTTGGCTTCCTTATCTGCCTTTTAAGTCTTTTCGACAGCCCAACAACTAGTCCCAGATCTTCCCTTGTCTCTAGTCCTGTCCTACCCCCTTTCGGAGTGACACATTGCCTTACTGTCCTTAATTTCACCGCTATCTTTGTAAAGCCCCAAGGCCCCAAGCGAAAAAACCAAAGTCTTCCCACCGTACTCTTCGTAGCCAGACGGACAAGAAGAGTCTCTCCCTGGAGAACAAGACCAACGCAACATGGTGTACATCCGGCAGCATCAACTGCCCAAATTGCGGGAATACCGCTATGCGGGAGTCGACCATTCGCTGATAAGCCGATATGTCCTGAAACCATTCTATAACAATGTCGTGATCAAGTGTTTCCCCATGAGCATGGCGTGAGTAGTGACGCTTCTTCATTCCAACCGGTATCCGGCCTGGCTAACAGCCTGCTTGCCTTAGTCCTAACGCCGTAAGTCTTTAATTCTCCGACTCATGGCAAGAACAGGAAATAACTGAAAACTGGTAGATCACCTTAACTGGCTTCTTCTTTGTGGTAATCAACTTCCTCACGATACTATGGTACAACCCTACTCTAGACCAAGACTGTCCGTCTTGGGTTTATGCCAGCTGCGCCGTGGGATTGTTCTTGTACCAGACCTTTGATGGAGTAGACGGTATTCAAGCGTACGGCCTCTACTCATTTGTTGATAGTTATACGACGCTAATCCTGCCATAACAGACGGAGAACTAAGCAAAGCGGTCCTCTGGGCGAGCTGTTCGACCACAGTGAGGCAAACCTACCCTTCTATGGCAAACTGGCGCTAATTCATCTTTCAACATATAGGCGTCGATGCGTGTAACACTGCTTTGGGAGTGTTGATCTTCTGTGCGGCCATGAATTTTGGCCAGTCATGGGCTACTGTTGTGACTCTTTGGGGATGTACGTTGAATTCCTTGCCGGGAGACAGTTTTCAAAAGAGACTAACGTGAAACAGCAACCATGACATTCTATGTTCAGACCTGGGATGAGTACTACACCCAAGTGCTTACTCTCGGCATTATCTCTGGTCCCGTGGAAGGTGTTCTGACGCTTTGCCTCGTCTTCGGCCTCACGGCTTACATGGGAGGCGGTAGCTTCTGGCATCAGTCAATGCTGGAGACTGTCGGTGTTCCCAAGTTGGATGCCATCCCGGAACAGCTGTATGACATGCCTTTTACGCAGTGGTATCTGGTCTACGGCGCGATTGTGCTCTTCTTCGCGACTGGATCGAGTATTGTGCATGTCATGCAAATTCGGAGAGAGCGTGGGCAGGACCCCATTGCACCGCTCTTTGGTCTCCTTCCCCTTGTTGCGGTGTGGGTGTTCGTGCCGGCTTATCTCTATCTGCAACCGACTATCTTGGAGAACCACATGGTCCCATTTGCCCTTTACGTGGGTCTGGTCAACGCATACGCGGTGGGAAGGATGATCACTGCACACCTGGTCAAGGCCAGTTTCCCTTACTTTAACGTGCTTCTCTGCCCCCTTGCACTTGCTGTACTTGACAGCGCTGGGCCTGCATTCGGTCTGTGGCGCAGCGCACTTGGCGGCGGTGATGGTCAGATTGCATTCATGTACACGTGCCTCGGTCTGGCAATTGGTGTTTATGGAAGCTTCATCGTAAGTTCCCCATGCCCCCACATGTTTCTTTGCTCGATACTCATCAGACAACAGTTTGACATTATCACCACGATATGTGACTACATCGACATCTGGTGCCTCACTATTAAGCACCCCTATGTTGAAAAGCAAACCGCGAATGGTCAAGTTGATGCAGTTGAGAAGAAGATGAGCTGAGAGATAGAGTGTCAAGATTTCAATTGCATGTCAACTATGCGAAGAATTCCATGGTGGGTATGTCATAAACAGGTGTGAGAGTTTCTTGGTTCTGATTTTAGTTTGCTGGATTCATGTTTCGGGTCAAAGCATTGGAGCATTGGGTTGGCCTTCTGCGATTTGGCGTCAAGCTGTATAAAAAAAGACCAAAAATGCCGGGCCATTCATCCTGAGATGCATATGGGCTGGAAACCTTTGTGTCACATGTGATGTCTAAATGCTTTATTAGTTTAGTTGATAGAAAATACTACCTTAATGTTGTAACGTTATCTTGGGGAAAAATGTCGACTGTCTGGTTGCCAGATCGGGTCAAGGATCCATGGGACGAGAGGAACCGTACAGTACAGTACGTGGAGATAGAAGGGAGAGGAATGACGATGGCGATAATGCGATTGCTCTGGAAGAGTCCATTCCGGAAAGGACCTTTGGGACCTCGTGAGGTAAGCAGAAATGCGGCCGCTGATTGGAGGAGATTCGAAACGGTACGGGGTAAAGCTGCCGGACACGCCAAGATTCCTGAAAGGAGTAGTGTTAGCGAGGGCTTGAGCCCTATTTTCCCAGAAAGGGCCAGTGGGTTGAACGGGAGCAGTGAATTCCCTTCAGAGTTTGCCCTCTCCACGAGACCACCTTCTTCGTTCCTCACCCTTCAAGCAGGCCATCTCCATCAGCGCACCATTCAACTTTTATCGCTGATCGACTTTTAGTCTCGTCAAGATGGTAGGTTCTGCCCGTTTTGTCCACCCATTACCTCGCGGATATCCTTCGACATAAGCAAAGATAAAGAGTGCGACTCTTCATCTTGTGCTCGCCATCGCCGTCGCCTCCCGAAGTCCGCCCCTATCGAAATCATCCAAGTCCACGCTGCTAACAAGAAATTTTCTCCCCCGACAGGTTCTCGCGGTCGACCTTCTCAACCCTACGCCTCAGGCCGAGGCCCGCAAGCACAAGCTCAAGGTATGATAAGACACCAATTCTGGGAACATACAGAGTTGGTGGGTTGGATGGCTGACTGGTACTTCCCCGACATTATAGCAACTTGTGCCTGCTCCCCGTTCCTTCTTCATGGACGTCAAGTGCCCCGGCTGCTTCACCATCACCACCGTTTTCTCCCACGCCCAGACCGTCGTCGTCTGCGCCGGCTGCTCGACCGTCCTCTGCCAGCCCACCGGTGGCAAGGCCCGTCTCACTGAGGGCTGCTCTTTCCGCAGAAAGTAGATGTCACGACGCAACCAGGCTGGAGCGATGATGAAAGACATGTGGCGTTTTTCGATGGATTAATCTAATCTTTTTTTTGAGCAACACTCAGATAGAAGATGGAGTCCTCGCCCCCTTGCGAGAAAACCCCTCAAAAAATACAAAGGTTCGAAGGGAAATGAGAAGTACCCAAGCAGGCGCAGCCATTTCTATACCAAGTTTCCACCAAAAAGCGTACATGGAGGGAGTTCCGGATATCTGGCAATGATCGGTCCATACTATATCAACCTTTGCC
The DNA here is from genome assembly GCF_009193585.1 of Aspergillus caelatus. Classification (NCBI taxonomy): domain Eukaryota; kingdom Fungi; phylum Ascomycota; class Eurotiomycetes; order Eurotiales; family Aspergillaceae; genus Aspergillus; species Aspergillus caelatus. Next base: position 14,300 of record NW_022475372.1, read on the forward strand.
TCTTTTTTGACTACTATCGAAACGTTGTTTGCTTTTATTCTTGTTTATGCTGTGGGATCCGTACGACATCATCTTCTCCCGACACCTCTCCCGTCATGGAAGGATATGACGGGTGGATCCCACCATTGGGCATATCTGCATGAGCGTTGCCGGTTGATTCACGTATTCGGATGTCATGGGGATTGAGTGTGGATCCTCCCCTATGACGAAGATGAATAGCTGGTTACTGGCATTGCTAGGACGGCGGATGTGACTACGGGTGAAACTTGGATCCAGTCAGGCAGATGGCGCTTGGTTTTGGCAGGATGTAGAAATACGGTCCTGTTGTAGGCTAGCCTATCTGACCAGGACGTTCAAGCCGTGTACATCCCTCGATGCTATGCAATTGTATTCATGTTCCAGATTATTCCGTGGATAGCCCTTGTAATACCCCCGTAGAGATCCCCGTAGATACCAAGTCCCACTGTAGAGTAGACGAACCAGCCACTGCCGACATGGTATATATTCCTTTCGATGGTGGAGTACTATTTAGGCCACATTCGTCCTAGGCCTCTTTATGCTCCGTAGCATAGATAGACGGCTGCTCCACAGTGGAGTCCAAAAAAAATATCCTTGTAATTAGATACGGACTTCCTTTCACTCCCTCTATCTTCAATCCCGGGTTTCAGTCTCCTTCGGTTGAAGAACCTTGAATATGCAATATGCCTGCACTGGTAGTTCAATTCTAAATTCCTTTCGACATTCGCCTATAACCTGGTATCCAGTAAGAGAGCACCGACTAGTTTAGTATCTCCTACCGTCCCGTTCACACTAATACTGAACTAATCCAGACGTAGCAAGCAAAATCAACAGGTTCTCGCCCATGTGGTGCAAGTCCTGAACGTTAATTGGGTGTCTGGTGAAGCCTTAATTTAAGGCCAACTTCTTGGTCACGGGAGTAGACTGAGGAGGACTATTTTGGTTACTGGTAGAGGTAGCTTTGAGCAATGGGGTCAGTGTTGTCATCACCATCGCTGTCGGTGTTCGTTTTCCTTTCTACTTTGTCTCTTAGCTTTTGTATGGCCTACTTGGAAAAATGAAGTTTCCCTCGTCAAGTTAGCTTTGTATGCCGGTATATCATAGTATTCTTGGCACTATAAGACCTATATTGATTGTGTATATAGTGTCATAACTGTTAATATCATTGTATCCTAGTTTATTACCAAAGAACCTTTAACATATTTAAGAAGGGAGCGAAAAGTACAAAAAGATAAAGCGTCTCTTACGTAGCCAAAAGGCATATTCAAAACTTCTAAACCCTTCTTTGCACACCCACACTATTAACGCCGAAACGGAGTCAATCATGGCTAGACAGTCACATCCATAACCAAGCCAAAATCCTAGTTTTTTATACCAAACCTATTCCTATCTCATACACACATACCATGATCCCAGAACCAATACATATACAAGTTTTAAACAGCATTAACTGCCTGAGCCTTCTGCTTAATCGCATCACCAAAGTCAAGCGGACCTCCCCCCATCATGAGCATCATCTGTGCCATCGGCCCGCTGCCCTCGATCAGTTGCTCAGCGAGCACGTTGCGGCCCCGGATATCCTGGAACTCTTTGACGGTGGCAGGGTCTGCCGCTTGGAGTTTCTGGGCGTCAATGCTCCTCAGCTTGGTGTGAGTGTTGCGGATGAAGTCATGGATATAGAAGCCTGTTGGGTGGGGTGGGCTGCCTGTCATCATCGGGTGAGATTCGATGGCTCTGTTTGAGATGTTCTTGGTTAGTTTTTGTTGTTTTTATTTACTTCTTCTTATCATGGTTTTGGCTTATCTCTTTGGGTTGACAAATATGGTTGAGATGAGATGAGATGTAAAGGGAAAGAAATGAGTTATGTTATGTGACGTACGCCAGGAGCTCGCTCATGCGGGTGTCGAGGGTCTGGATTGTGTTTGCGTCGGTCATTTTGGTGGTTTTTGGGTTTTATTGATCTGGCAAGAATGGATAATGACGATGTTAAGACTTTTTTATAAATGGATGTCTTTTGTTGATGTTCATGAAACTCAATGAGGGGTTCAAACTTCTTTTTCTCCACCTTGGGTGGCCTTATCTTATCGCCTGATTTGTACCTGAATTGGTCCTTTAGGAAAATAGAAATCGAAACAGTGCAAGTTGGACTAAAAATTACGAGAAGCACGGGGTATAGAATGTTGTTTTGTGGGTTTCGAGATTTATGTCTAAAAGGCGGGTGGACAAAATATGTATGCATGCCCTGGGGCCGAGGGCAATCACGCCGTGTAGTTCAGAAACCACACGTTACTACTTATTGACAGTGTGCCTCTCTGAGTATACACTTTCGCATATTAGCCTATATTAATGCCTGAAACTTGCCAAGGAAAAGCACACACTCTGAGCAGCACTGTCAGTCTCATTGTTTCGCAATGCTAAGCCTCTAATATGGTAAGCTAATCTCTCCAGGGGCCTAAAAATGCAGTGTAATGGATCAGCCTTGATTCGTCCCGCAAATATGAACTCTGAGTGGTATACATCGTATGGTGGATGTGTTCACATCAGGTCCTATGCTGTATATTCCCGCAGTGCATGACTCTGACGTAGGTGTATACCTACGATCATTTACATGCATGTACACGCCTTTAAGACAGGGTATCAAAGATACTAAATGTATATATGCGTTACTCAGGCAGCTATAGAATGTTACCATAGCTAGGATGAGACCCCAAGCGAGTTCCACATTTTGTACTGCAGTGTCAAACTGGTGAGGTCGGTCTGTTTCTATACTTACCATAGAGGGAAAAGAACAAATAATGCTACCCTTTCCCGCCTTTCTTATCTTATCGGCTCTTACAATTTAATGCAATTCAACTAAGCCATACTCAGTCTCCGATCACATCAATATCAATCAATCATTATCCCAGCTATTCCTCCATCAACCCCTCCGAACCGAACCCCCCTTCTCAACTAATTCCAAAAAACACACAGACGAACAGGAAAGCCACAAATAAACAAGTCAAAATGTCCAAACAACCCCTCAAACTCCTCATGCTACACGGCTACACCCAATCCGGCCCCCTCTTCCACGCCAAAAGCCGCGCCCTAATCAAACACCTCACAAAAGCCTTCCCTCTCCACGACGTAACAGCAACCTACCCCACAGGCCCCCTACGCCTCAACCCCGCCGACATTCCAGGCTACGAGCCCTCCCAAGAAACCCCCACCGAGCCCCTCGAAGCCTACGGCTGGTTCCGGCGCTCCAACACCGCGTCGCCGCCCGAATACCTCGGTCTCGAGGACGGGCTGGCCGCCGTCGCAAAAGTAATGTCCGAGGAAGGGCCCTTTGACGGCGTGATCGGCTTCTCGCAGGGCGCGGCCATGGCGGCCATGGTGGTTTCGTTGCTCGAGCCTGGCCGGAAGGAGGCGTTTGCGAGGTTTTTGGATGCGAATGTTGCGTCGGAGGGGAAGGGTGAGGCGGATGCTGTTGTGTCGGGGGTGCCGTTTCCGAAGGCGTTTGAGGGGTTGAGTCATCCGCCTTTTAAGTTTGCGCTGTGTTATAGTGGGTTTCGGTCGCCTGGGGCGCGGTATCGGGGGTTTTATGAGAGTCCGGCATTGCAGACGCCGATTTTGCATATTTTGGGGTCGTTGGATGCTGTGGTTGAGGAGTCGAGGAGTAGAGCGTTGGTTGAGGCTTGTGCGGGGGATCCGGAGAAGGAGGGTAAGGTTTTTTGGCATCCTGGTGGACATTTCTTGCCTAGCCAGAGGCCGTATTTGGATGCTGCAGTGCGGTTTATTAGGGAGCAGTTGGAGGGTGGTAACAAGAAGGATGCTGAGGAGGAGGATGTGAATGATATGGACTTGCCCTTTTAGATTATAGATCTAGATTTAGAATGTTTTTACTTTTCTCTATAGCCACCATGGAGGCTATCTGAAGATATACGATTAGCTTGGGGAGATGGCAATAGCCCGCGCAGCATCATGTATATAGCATGCAAAAGCATTAATCCATTTCTAGATACTGTCTCGTAATTTTACACGCCGAGAAACCAGCGCCGATTCATAATCGCTGACCACTTTCTAAACCTGCCCGTTTAACGAGCCTTACCCTTCTCTCGGGTGGGGAGGATACGGGCCATCATCTCTTCCTTTGTGATCAAGTGATCGATGCGCTCCAAGAGCCCCAGGAGGCTCTTCATGTCACTACTCCATTCGTTCAACACATCATCAGCATCGCGCGGCTTCGCGAAGTTGATCAGTCGCGCGGGACGATCGATCTTCGCATAGATCGTCTTCGATGTGACCAATTCACTGATATACTTCTCCGTCTCCTCTTCAGTCAAATCCAAAAGCTGAGTCAACCGGCCCATCTGGATCCGCGTGTAATATTTGGCCACGACACGGACATTGTGTTCGATAACTCGCTTGCGAAGATCCTGCCACCGCTTGAATGGTTGGTCGTCTGCGGACTGGCTGGGCTTGGGGCTGAAGACGTCGGTATTGCACAAATGGGGGCCGAATTGCTGTCCAATGGCCGGCCAGCGCATCAATTCGTGAATGGTGAAAAACTTCAGGAGCCGGTTTTCCACGGGAACCATGGAGATTCGAGAGTCCGATTGGATGCGGTGCAACAGATCTGACTGTTCGTTGTCATACGGAGACAAGATGATGTAGTAGATAATCCGGGCAAGAACCTATGTGGTCATTAGCTTACAACCCACAAGATCAAGTCATACAAGAATACTTACTGCTCGCAGCTGTTCTGGGTTGTTCTCTACCGACTCTGTATCCAGCACTTCCCGATAATGTTTACACACATCTAGATACTTGTAATCATGGTTCGAAAGGATGATCTGTTGTTCATAGTAGCGGAGCTTCAGATCCGTTACGTCGTCGTCAACTTCCATCGGGGGCTCATCCGGACCACGGGTCTTCTCCCTCTCTTCGGCTTCCTTTTTGAGCTTCGCGATCTCCTCGGGGCTCTTCTTCGGCTTGCGGTTGAAGTAACGCTTATTGATCTTGCGGCTCAAAATTGTTGCTTGTGTCCAGTCGCCACGCTCTATGCAAAGTGCCACTTGCTCCAGGATAAATTCGGTCTTCTCTCTTCTAGTCATGGATCCGAATGTCTCAACTTGCAGTTCGCAGAGGATGTCAGCGGCGGCATTGAGATCGCCTTGGGATTTCTTGATGTTTGACAGGATGCGGGTGACGCGGGCTCTTTCGACTTCGACAAAGATCTGTATGGTGTATTAGCTATACGCTGGACAGAAAGAGGCTCTCGTGGTACACACCTTTCCCTCAGTCACAGTCCGGAGGGTCTGGATGACAGACAACTTCACATCCGTATTGGGTGTTTCATCCAAAAATCCCATCACCACCTGCACCATCTTTGTAATGGCTTGCTTAAGCTGGCCATGCTTCTTGGAGAGGAGGAGGACTTGGTCGTTGAGAAGGTTCCAGTCTCCGGAGTTCTTGCTGAGTGTTACAATCGTGACGAGAAGACGGGATGTAGTTGGGAGATCAGAGGCCTGTTTTAGAACTCCGTCAGTATCGCAGTGCATCACACAGGGCCGGCCATATGTCATACCTGTCTCGCTTGCTTCTCCAATCCGAGCAGACTGTCAATCGCGCGTTGAGCATCGGTCTATCAGTCATGTCAGTATCACACTCAAGCGCAGCTATACAAAGCGAATCCAACCTTGGCGATCTGCTCGGCCTCGGGAATCAGCTTGTCAGCATCCTTGGAGAAGTCCTTCTCCGCCTTCAATACTCCGTCAGCCATGATGACGGATGTTGTGACCTGAGTTTGACGGTTTCGGAGTTTATGATAGAGGGTATCAAGCGGAATAGATTAAGTGTTCCGAAACCGAGGGATGAGAGGTAGTTCGTGAGAAGAGATAACTGATGGCGGAGTGACGGGCTGAGGATGGGAACGAACATGGAGCTTGACGTCTTGCCAGTCAAGCTGCCCGAAGCTCTACGTCACGTGATATACACTTTAGCCTTGGTGACTAAGGCATCAGTCTGGTCAAGATCACCATGGGAAGTACTGAGGAGGTTCAAGTTCCTGGTCTTCCTTGTTTACTCTTTTCTATGGCATCTTCCTCCCCAGATGAGCATCATGGGTATTCTTATGTCAATCCCAGTCTTATCTTGACCGAAGTTCTAGGATTTCCCTATTGGATCCTTCAAGTGTTCTACCATGCTGACCGTCAGAGAACCATCATGCTGCACCTTTGGCTGTCTTGCAGCGACCATAACTAGCTGATCAGTGAGAAATATCGCAAAAGAAGGCAGTCAACCTGTGCAAACATCCTCATCGCGATGACGGCTAATGAGCTTCAGGCTGATTCGCGATGACCAGTGCGGGGCTTAGATAAGCAACGAATGCACGATCACGCAATATCGCTTTAACCGCATTGGGAACTACAGAGAAATGTATATAAAAGAAAGAGTCACAATTTCAGATGACTGATAACTACTGTGGTACATGGGATTTGCTTTATTAATCGCCTAGATAGGCTTATCAGACTGCGCAACCGCGATTGTCAGGAGAAACTCAATCCTTATCTCCAACTCGCCTCTCATTCGGTTGCGTTGAGCCTATTTCCGCGGACATTTGTGCCCGCAAGCAATCATATTGACTGGGAGCCCCTCTGCCATTTCGGTGATTGTGGGGTAAAGGAATAAAAATCACTCAGTTTTCGCTGATTTTGGCCTCCCACATCTTCACAATTAACTCGTTAGTACATTAAGAAAGGCCATTCGGAACAGCAGGTTTTACCTGCGGTGGCAACTTGGCACAATGAAAGACGCATCGTGTGATAACGGATCTCCAGCACCATTGCTGACGGCGGTCTATGCTGAATCTCAAATCCATTTGATTATCGGTGGAAACCCTCTTGCTGCAGCTCGTTGTGCGAAATCTCTAGAAGCCGGCGCAAAGCCGGTCATCATTGCGCCAGACGCTGGAGACTTGCATTTCAGCTTGTCTGAGCGTATAGAGAATGGTTCTGTACAATGGGTACGCAGAGATTTCCAAGATGACGATCTGAAGACCCTGGGAAGGGAGGAGGTCGACCATGTCGTTGACACGGTTTTTATCACCCTTGGTGGGAATCACCCGTTGAGTATGTGCTGATCTCAAAAGTTACCGAGGAATATGATCTAATTACCTGATAGGTGCACACATCTCGAAGCTTTGTCGGCGGCTTAGAATTCCTGTCAATGTCTCTGACGCCCCGGACCTGTGTACTTTTAGCTTACTTTCCACATACTCCGATGGCCCTCTTCATATTGGGATAACGACATCGGGGCGTGGTTGCAAGCTTGCATCTCGTTTAAGGAGAGAAATATCTTCTTCTCTTCCCTCCAATCTTGGAACTGCAATAGACAGATTGGGGGCGGTAAGAAGGCGTCTCTGGGCGGAGGACTATGCAGCAGGCCTGTGTACTGCACCCTTCGAAGGAGACGAGGATGACTCTACCGGTCAAAGCCACACGTTCAACAAGTTAGTAACAGAGGATGACATCTCTGCCGCAAAGACACGGCGGATCCGCTGGCTCTCCCAGATATGCGAATACTGGCCTCTTCAAAAACTCGCTGCTATCAGTGATGCTGATATTGATGCAATTCTTCAAGCATATTCGTCTGGTAAAAATAACCTGGATAGCACCAATGGGGTGGGTCACCTACAAAAGAAAGGGAAAATTGTTTTGGCAGGTTCGGGCCCTGGACATCCAGACATGCTCACGCGAGCAACGTACAATGCGATTCAGAATGCAGACATCATTCTCGCGGATAAATTGGTTCCAGAGCCTGTTTTAAAACTAATTCCGCGGAGAACAGAAGTTCATATTGCACGAAAGTTCCCTGGGAATGCGGATAAGGCGCAAGAGGAATTTCTGCAAATGGGACTGGACTCACTGCGTCGGGGACGGTATGTTCTTCGGTTAAAGCAGGGAGACCCGTATTTGTACGGAAGAGGAGGTGAGGAGTTTGAATTCTTCCGTGGTGAAGGGTATACTCCAATTGTCTTGCCCGGAATTACTAGCGCTCTGAGCGCTTCATTGTTCGCAGAGATACCAGCAACTCATCGGGGTGTGTCCGACCAGGTCCTGATCTGCACTGGCACAGGAAGAAAGGGTGCAGCTCCCGAGCCTCCTACCTACGTTCCCACTCAAACAGTGGTCTTTTTGATGGCATTGCACCGACTATCGGCGCTAGTGGAGTCGTTGACTGCCCTACCCCAGGAAGGTTCGCGCCCACGAACCCCTTGGCCCAAGGATACTCCGTGCGCGATTATTGAGCGGGCTTCCTGCACTGATCAGCGAGTGATCCGTTCTACTCTAGAAAATGTGTGCCTTGCATTTGAAGCTGAGGGCTCACGGCCACCTGGATTGTTAGTCGTTGGGGCTAGCTGCCACATCTTACATCCTCGTAAGGACGAGAAGTGGACTGTTGAAGAAGGTTTCCGTGGTTTGGACGATCTGCGGAATGAGATAGTCCCCGAGAACGACCAGAAACATGATTAATCAAGGCCCCATTTCTAATGACGTTTTATGGCTGACGATGTCGCGGGAAGGCACTGGAGCTCTGGAGTTGTATATAGAGATAGATACCCATATGTACTAGATTTCAAAGAGGGATGTTGCTTGCTATTATCGTCGTTCGATTTTCTATATATATTCTAGGTATCGTGGAGTAGATAGAACAGTAGCTAGCGTAAGATATCATTAGGTACATAGCTAACTTCTCAGTCTACGTAGTAGCATGTTCGTAAGACACGTTAAATGCGAGATGCTGAGTTTTAATATGTCTAGGTAAGACTGTTATCTCTGCCTGGCTTTGACGGGACCTCAGACGGTCATTAGTTAAATTACCCGATATGGAAACCTTTGACTTGAAGTGGAACCTAAATCACGAGTTCCGGCGCTAAGATAAAGCACGCCAATCCCCATCTCATGAATGCCACTTACCACCACGCTTTACCGTCATTAACAAAACCAACACTGTCTGGTCGCTACTGCATCATGTCGTCAAAACCTCAAACCTATCTGTCTAATGGACAGGTTCTCGGAAGGTATGGAGACAGCCACTCTGCGCTTTGGATGTTGGGTGGCCACTCACTGACTGTTACCTTATCTCAGCCCGCCCCTCTGGGTTCGCATCAACCGCCTTATCGAGAACATTTATCTCTTCTTCGGCCTTTATTTCGTGAGCCTTTTCTCGGTACGTGATGAATTATTTCCTTTAGTCACCACACCACCCGCAACTTTCCACGCTGTTCAGCGACTTGCTTCTGTCCCGCCACCATCATAGTTGCCTATATCATACTGACATGATTCGCAGCTTGACCCGTACACGGCGGCGCAGAACTCGCAATTCAATGTCAATCGTTCCCAGAATCACCCAAATACAAGGGCTCGCTGGGGAGGCAGTGGTGGATCCGGCTCCGGAGGCGGCGGAGGCGGCGGACCCGGTGGATTTGGACCTAGGAGGATTGGGCGCGTCGATGATGTTCGAGGACCAGAATGCAAGAGTTGCCGCTGAGTGTAAACAGTGGGGTTTTGGTGTTCTTGAAGGTTCATAAAGGAGTGTTGCGCATGGCGCGATGGGCAATCGTGGTTTTGGGTTGGATTGTTACTATGCCGGTTACTATATCCTTTGCTTTATTATCGATAGGGTGAGCGCTCTACATTGGTAGTGTTTCTGATTGAAATCTGGAAACAACCATTTTCTAATGACTTGCGCGAGCATACGCTGCGGTAGCTCTTCATGTGATGTTGATTGATATATCATCACGTGACGGCATTTCTCCGCATTTACGAGAGAGAAATTCGCTGTTCCCAGAAATTCACGACCAATTCAAACGTGCCTTAAAACCATTTAAACATTTGGAATAGAGTCTAAGCCTTAGGTTGGTTGAGTTCGCGATAATATTTGACAGCGCGCATCTGCCTAACCTGTGACAGTTACCCTTACAGCAAGATGTCTATCCCAAAGGACGACGCAGAGTGGGCTGCTCTGATTTCTACTACAAAGGACTCGCTTCCGGAGACTTTTCCTGAATACAAGACACCATTACCATCCCAAGTTAATCGTACCATCGATCACACCCAGTTGGCGTTGACTGCGACGGAACAGCAAATCGACCAGCTGTGTGCCGAAGCTCTTCAATACCAGTTTGCGACGGTCTGCGTCCGCCTAAACCATGTCCGTCGCGCGGTACAGGGACTCAAGGGAAGTTCTGATGTGAAGGTAGCTTGCGTTGTGGGATTCCATGAGGGCATGTATGAGACCTCCGAAAAAGAGCAGGAAGCCCGGGATGCGGTTGAGCAGGGAGCCGCCGAGCTGGATATGGTTCTCAAATACCCTCTGTTGAAGGAAGGAAAGTATACAGATGTCTACACAGATATACTAGGTGTGCGGAAGGCAGCCCCGTCGCCGATTAAACTGAAGGTCATCCTGGAGACTTCGCAGCTTACACGGGAGGAGATTATTGCGGGGTCGGTCATTGCGGATGTGGCTGGGGCTGATTTTATCAAGACTAGCACGGGATTCAATGGGCCCGGTGCCAACATTGACAACGTGGCCCTCATGCGAGCCACTGCGGGCTCGGTAGGTAGTGGATGTAAGGTTAAGGCTAGTGGAGGAGTGCGCTCAGCAGAGGATTGTATTCGCATGCTGAAAACAGGAGCCGAGCGGATTGGCACTAGTTCCGGGGTGAAGATCATGCAGGAATTGAAAGGAGAAGCAGCTGGTGAGCAAGGAGCGCAGCAGGGCGTATATTAGAAGGCATTGTGATAGTGGCCTATCACCAAATTTGGCATGTTCCTGATGATCCAAAGTGAATCGGAAACTGATTGGTAGTAGTACCTGAACCTGTAGACCTCCCTTTCTGGATGATGAAAGGGTAGACAAATTAAAGTGCGGCAGGCGCTAAAGGTTCCATAAGGCGGTGGAGACCGACGTCATCAGGAACCATCCTCATCGGTCAAAGCATCTTGGTGTCCATAATAACAGACCTGTCGATTAGTCAAAGGGGTTTTGTGTGAAATATTTGTGATCCCATGCAGAACACCAATTACTATCCCAAGTTCCCGTGATTGTCTGCTCTAAAGCCCCCTTCGTCCCCTCGCCCGCGGCCCACGATGCGACGTCCGAACGTTCCCAAGGTATATATACTCTTCTGACTTCCAACTCCACATCCCTTAGCGCCAGTTACTGACCCCCAATTGGTCTTCTCAGAAGCGTAAGACCTCTCACGATCACGGTCAGCCTGACCATAATGACCTTTCGAGTAACGCCTTCACCTCGAAGCCTACCGCCGTTTTTACCCCAACTGGCGGCCGATCGCATACATTGACTGTCGCTATTCCAGGCAGCATTGTGGCCAAGTATGTATAGACTGTGTCGCGTGACTAGTTTCGTTTCTCTGCCACTAGGACCGACAGTAGAAAACTGATACTGACGAGGCTCTTGGAAGTGCTCATTCTGTGGAGCAAAAGACTCTTTTGGCCGGTATCATCGCACGTGCTCTCGCCGTCTTTTGTGTTGATGAGGTAGTGGTGTTTGATGACGATGAGAATAGTCTGCGCGACGAGTACCACAGCCAGCGTGATTTCTACGAGTCCCCTATAGACAAAACGAGTAACGAACTCAACGGTAACGACTCATGCGCCAAACGGTATACCGCATACTCAGACCCATCGCACTTTCTGGCTCATATACTTTCATACCTCGAGACCCCGCCATATCTTCGTAAACATCTCTTTCCGATGCATCCAAATCTTCGTGGAGCTGGCTTATTGCCTAGCCTCGACATGCCGCACCATCTTCGCGCTAACGAATGGTGTGAATACCGTGAAGGAATTGTGATATCTAGTTCCGATGGTGGCGGGCAGAGGAAGCATAGTACACAGATGAGCAACTATCATTCTAACCGCCGCCATTCATCCAGTAGCCCTACTAATTTTAGTGCTACTGTGGTCGATACCGGCCTTCCTAAGAAGGTCGTCCTCCCGGACATCCAGCTGCCCGAATATGCCCGCGTAACCGTTCGGTTCTCCGAACATGGTCCCGAACACTATGCGCAACCCGTACATCCGTCTGCTCCTCGTTCTGAAGCAGGGTACTATTGGGGCTACTATGTGCGTCGCTGCCGATCTTTGTCGTCCGTGTTCACTGAATGTCCATTCGACGGGGGCTACGACCTCTCCTTTGGAACGTCCGAGCGAGGTGTCCCAGTCTATTCTGTTCTAGAGGAAGAGCGACAAGAGCATGATAATTATGACCGGCGGAAAATCCCCCCAGATTACAAGCATCTCCTTGTTGTGTTCGGTGGTGTAGCAGGTATCGAATCAGCAATCCACAACGACCCTCAGCTCTGTGACATGGACATCAGCCCGACCGAAGCCGGGAAGCTTTTCGATTACTGGGTCAACCTTCTTCCTGGTCAAGGGAGCAGAACCATCCGCACCGAAGAGGCTGTTTGGCTGGGCCTGACGAGTCTTCGGGGTTTAGTGGAAGGTACCCATCGGCCGAGACCATCGTATAAATCGAGTAGCTTCTGATCTTCGACGAACCACAAGTAGAGTTGTATTGGCACATTCCAGGTGAGGTTCATGCTTCGCCCTATCTCTCTTGATTCATTCCTTTGCTGGGCTATGCACCGTCCGAACGGATGTGCAAGACTGTTTGGGCCAGCAATGGGGATCATTTTCTTGCCACCATCAAGTATGCCATCAAGCCATTGACCGACGATCAAACGCTCAAGAATGCGACTTGTCACTCCTGTCACCCAAAAAACGCGCCTTGTCAATCTTGTCACGCAAAGAATGCGCACTGCTCCAGCAGATCAGTTGACTTTCCGAGTACGTATTGGTATTTTACCCTTTTACTTCATTGGTGGACTGATGACGCGACGTTATCTGGAATTCCGTCGTGTCGCATTTTATTCTTCTATCTTTGGCCATGCTTCTGGAATGGGAATCTGAGAAATTGGTTGACTTAGTATAGCGTATGCTGGAAATTAAAGGCACTACATTCCATTCAAAGGCATGTCGTTGTTGGATTGTCCATTTAACAGTTACCTCTTTTCGACGAAACAATAGAAGGTAGGATAAGCGCCACAGTATAGCATTTGTAGCATCAGTCATTCATATATACAATGCGTACATACAAAGTATAACCTAACGAGCCTCTCACCATCTATCAAGTTGAACCTGAACTTTTGAACCATAGCGCCTTCGTAAATCAAAATAAATTAGACATGACAGGGCCGCGCACAGTGTATGGAAAGGATTATGACAGGAAGGAGAAGAATGCAAAGCGACAGAGTACAGGAAAGAGGAAAGAATAATCACTCATCGCTGCTCTGATCGTCCGAGTCACTGGTCTGCATAGCTTCCTCGGCTTCTATTCTTCGAACGACGGCATCGCCTTTCTTTCCCTTCTTCTCAGCCGCAAACCAAGCTTCCCGTTTGCGGGTTTCGCGTTCTTCTTTCCGGGCTTGCCGAAGGACCTTTTCTCTCTGTGCTTGGTCTTGTTTCTGGTGAAGTCCGTTGACGTAGTCGTTTAGATTGGCGAGGTCGGAGCGGAGCTTTGTTACCTCGTCTGTGGTGAGTTGACGGGCAGCCTCGTTGGCTGTTGTTTTCTTTTTGAGGGTTGCAAGCTCGTTTTCTAGGGACGCTATCTGTGAATCCTTTGCTGCGAGGTCCTCGTAATTCGTGGCTTGTGTCATCATGAGCGAGCCTTGGGCAGTGCTGCCTCCCGGTTGGTTAAAGGCAGCTAGCTCGGCGAGACCTTCTTCGATCATTGATTCGGGAAAGACGGCTTGAGTGAAAGCTTCTGTGAACTGGTTTGTTCGCTCGGAGCGATCGAGGTTCTTTGCTGTGGCGGGCTTGGATGATGTTGAGTTGAGGAGGTGGGTACTGAAGGTGTAATCGGCAGGTACGGCGCCTGCAGCTTGAGATGATTCTGACAGGCTACTGTCATATCGCGGCTTGACGATTGTGTGTGCTACCCTTTTCAGATCATGGCCGGGAGTGGGAAGACCAGCCAATGGGAGCATATGAAGGTTCGTCACGGGGTGTGTGTAGTCGGCTATGGTCGTGGCGTATTTCTTTCTTCCGACGTTCCATGAGAGGACTTTTCCGTTCTGGTGGCCAGATAGCAGGGTCATTCCATCGTAAGAAAGTGAGAGGGACTGCGCGGCGCCGCAATCGGCGGACGGTGGGGACCATTTCTCTTCCGCGGAGGGTTGGGCAGGGGTAGATTGTAACGATGAGTCATGGAGAGGATGTTGGAAGGATTGGGTTTTGTATAAATCCACTGATTGGATGCTGCCATCTTCATAGCCGACGTAGAATGCGCGGTCAACTGGATCAAGGACCAGAGAGACAGCGCTGGAAGGCAGGAGGAACGTCCGTAGGACGCGTCCGGTGTGATAGTCCCAAGCGATGGCTGTATTATCCTGCGCTGTCGAAACGGCGATATTGTATCTACCGGAGCTATGTCCCACGGCGAGTGATGTGATAGCAGCGCGGTGATTCGAGAATGTACGGATGGGGGAGTTTGGTGGCCGCCGATCGCGACCGGACGGGAGCTTTGTGAAAGAAAGGATGTCGACTAAAGACCAGACATGAATACTGGCATCGGACGAGCCGGATAGAATGAAGTTGTCACTGGGGTCAACGATCAGGGCGGTTACTGGGCTCAAATGGGATGCTGTCGTCGCGACTTGACGTCCAGTGCAAGTCTATTAATAGAGCTCATGTTAGACTTGCTTGACCAATCGCTTCTTCCCCGAATAGCGATGCAGTAGATTTAAGTTAAACTCACTTCCCATAGGATCAGACGGCCCCCTTCGGTACCCAAAACCAAGACGTCGCCATTCTTGCTCCCCGCAATCGCAAGGCTACGAATGCGCTCCGGGAAGGGAATAACCGCCTCTTGATTGCCCTTTTCTCTGCTGTACACATGAACAATGGCTTTCTCTGCCTGAGCTGCGTACACATGTGACGGGCTCACGGCCAGACAATTGGCCGGAGTCGAGCTCTTCTTGAAGGTGGAGCGTAGGTTGGGTGACGGTTGAAACTCATGAACGCAGATCCCTACATCGCGGAGACTCGCTGACGCCGGGGCTTTGCCTGACGTCAGGGTAGCCGCGATAAAGCACTCCGATAGCATGAGGAGAGCTGTCGAAGGGCAAAGAAAGACGATTCGAGTCAAAAGGGGTGGAGAAAAGGGCAATGTTCCTGTACTTTTTCCCGCTCTACATTTTTTTTTTCTTCTTTGGATCGGCGATAAAAGCAGCGATAAAGGTGGAAGTTTGCACTGTTTGTCTCGGAGGTGATTGATCGCCCCAAAAAGGGAGATGAACTATCGACTTACTATTCCATTCTATCCTCTCCTTCCGGAGTACTTTTCCCTGCGTCTTTCCTGGACTGTTAAGGGAATCACATTGAGTTGTTCCTTTAGGAATCCCTGGTCTCCCTTCTAAGAGACCTCCCTGGGTTTGATCCCTGATATACGCGGTCTACTCCTTCGCCAACATGAAACATGGCCCTCATCCACAGCAGATGTAGCAGACTGAGCGTTGGGGCTAATCGTAGCAAGAAACTCATATTTCAAGAAGGCATCGCGCGCCTCCGGCTGGCATTTGTGGCATCTTAATATTGACACTTGAAATCTCCGCATTTACAGATCGACCATTGGAGGCTTTGCACATGCTGGTTATTGCGGCCACCTCCAATAATGGAGCAAATCACCGCACCCACAGCAACCGAAGCAAGGGGGTCATTCTAGGGGCTCCGATTTTGATTGCCCGGTGCAACAGTCCTGCTTAAGATAGGCCCGTGACGTCCTGTTCGAGTCGCTTTAGGGGCTTTCACTGCTTCCCTGCCGCGGCTTGTCTCATTCCTTCCGTAATGACGAACTGCAATGGCCCTGAAGAGCGGATCCTCCACGTTGTGACGCTCCTGCAGGTGGCGCATATCGAGGCTTAGAGCCAATAATCATCGCGGCTGTTCGATCTCACCTCTCTCTGGAATGCAAGGACGGTAGGCGTCGCGACCCTTTACAGTTCACTCATGTTCCAGGGTGTTTGGTGACCCTCTGGAAGGGGGCAAAGACGCATGCCCTACATCTAGTATTCTGTGACCGCCAGGTAGCCAAGGGATGATTGAGTGTAGCTTTGCTTGCTCGTATAAGGTCTCGCTGGCCGCCTCTGTGGATCATACTTCTGTTGCTTCACTCTATTTTGGGTATTAAAATCATCGTATGAAGATTTGTCCCTGTTGTTATTTACTCTACATTCCTCGCCCGGCATGTCCACTATGGACTGCGCTCTCGCAAATATGGATATCAACACAAAATTCTCCCATCACCAGTATGCCTTTTCGACAAATAGTATTCCCACTTACGCGAACAGGAACACCAGGTCGTACTACGTAACAGATGAAGATCCCACAGCCCAAGGAAACGATATAGCTTACCCTCGCTATTCCCCAACATTTCAGCCCTGGAGGAGGCAGCAGGCGCAGAGTTCTCTCTCATTCATTCCTTCGACATCTCCTCGCCCGGAGCAAACTGAGTACACGGCGCAACCCAAACGATCAACAGAGCGACTATCTGCCACTCCTGCCTCGCCATTTCGGTCTGTGCGCAGGATGAAGCAACCTTTTCAACTGCGCTTACCATCATCTCCATCGGTGGAGAGCATCCAGTCCGCGGCCAGAGAGTCGAGGCTATCGCGACCTCCATCCGGAAATCAAGCGCTGCGAACTAGTCGCTCATACCAGCACATCACGCAGACAAATATGGAAGCATTTGGACTGCTTCCAAGTCCTCCTTTATCAGACTCAAGGGAGTCACAGCCGTCGCCGTCTTCCGCATATTTCTCCCCCAAGCCAGACTCAGACCTGGACACTGACCATGGGACCCCAAAGAGTAGCGTATATACGCCAACGACGATTTCGAGTGAGGTCTACAGCACCCACAGAAACGACCCGACTCCGAAAAGAGCAGGGGACACAACGAATGTGCACATGGCACATTCCAACCTGATGAAGCAATATAGCTCTAACGACGGAAAATGGACTCCGGTATCTACTGCTTCCCCGCGCATGTTTTCGCCAGCTCTCTCTTCGGATGTAGATGCTTTTGAGAAGAGAACATTTTCCGGATCTTCCATAGACACGCAGCGGAGTCGGTCAGGAACCGTATCGAGTGAAGGAAGCTGGGTCCCAAGTAACCTTTCGTACTGTGAGGACTGGCTCCAAAGAGCTCCCATGGAATTCGAGACTACCGGAGAAAAGTCAAAGGAAAACAACAGAAGAAGAATACAGATAGTTCAACAGAGCCCTCCGCCACCTGAACGTAAACGCGAGATGAAGGCTCCTGCGGACGAACCAGTGGTAGGCATTCTCTAAAACTGTTGATATAATATTTACTTACACTATCCTAGATGTTTGCGGTGGCCAGCAAAACCAAGCCGAAGCTGGTTGACATTTCGCGACAATCTTCTCCCGCTATGAGCTGCTCCATTCCGACCCCGCCCCAACCACCAGTGCCTTCAACACCGGATCTAGGCCAACAAGAAATATCTGCCTTCAGCCCCGACACACCATTGGAGATGTCTGACAGCGGGTATGCTACTACTGATGCATCTTGTGATTCCCCGGGTGACACTAAACCGGACAAGGAGGATGGCTTCATACATGTAAGCTCGGTAAGGGGCATCAGTGAAACCGCTATCCGCGACAAGCCAATGCGCAGTGTTGCATCGCCAAAATCACCTCCACGGCCAGATGTAGCGCACAAAGCTAGCTCGCCATCAAAGCCTCGGCGATCTGTGCCCTCATCTGACACAGCTGAGAATGGCGAGTTGAAGAAATGGTGGGATCATGAATGGGCAATGGATCAGCTGGAACATTCGATCAAGGAATTCCCACGCACCATGCTTAGATTGACATCCCCGGTCATCATACTCGTTCGTCATAGTGACGAAAAGGACATCCTGCGGAGGTTTCGCCAAATCTTTCCAGATGCCGCAGATAATCTATTAGATGGTCTATGTGCAGCTCTAATAGCGCGGAACTACGTGCTGTCGTTAGCATCATCTAAACGAAAAACCGCAAATCATGGTCATCGCCCCACCCTGTCTCGTCTTGACACCGTCCCCGAGAGAGCGAGCGCGATGTTAGGTACACCGCTTGCCCCGTCATCGCCATCGCGAGTCAGAGATCGGGTCTTGGGGTCGCGGAGTGGAGAGCTCAACAAAAGCTTAGACCGAATAATTGACGATCTGCTGTTTGCTATATGTCGCAAGCGCGACGCAACCCTAAAGTCCGCTGTGCTCGTCTTAGCTCAGGTCCTGGAGACCAAAGCCTAGACTGTATTTCCTTTCAACTTCTGTATGCCCACTCGATGTATTGACCTTACGAGACCCACTGCTGCCTTCTTTCTGCTCTCTTTAATCGCGATTGTCAGGTTCAAGTATATTCCCTCTCTAATTGTCTTATCTCAGCTCATATCCCTGCCTTTCTTTTCTGTCTTCTGCATTCCAAGTTGCATAGACCTCAGTTGCTTCCTCTCATTCGTTCAACCTTGTTTTTACTATTGTATCCTTACCCATTCTCGTCCTTCACTACATATTCCATTTTGCCTATGTTACGAACAAGTGTTCCACCCTCCATTTTTATTTCCTCTGTCTATCTAACTAGCCATAGTGGTTAATTTCTAATCACTAATTGAATATTTCCTAGCCTGTATATTGAACAATGATACCATTGCCTCGGCATGAAGACCTCATTCACGAATCATAGGTTCCGTATTTTGTTACTAGACTAGCATCTCATCCCGTCAATTAGGGCAAATAAGTAGGCCTTAGGCATGTGCGACTCTAAGCCAAATAAGGTTAGAACACGCTGAGTAATGGCAGCGGACTTCGTTATCATGTCGGAGCTTCGCTCATCTTTCCCGCGGAATTCAACTTTCGCAACTTTTGCAAGTTGAATAGCATCACCATGGCTGCATCGACGAACCGGCTACGGTTTCTCTATTCCTCCGCGAGGACCATTCCTCAAACCGGGTCCATTGCCCCAATCTCCCGCCGCACATATGCCACAACAGAACCTTCTCCGTCCGCCACCGGTGCCCCGGTAACAGCCCGTAAACGGACAAACTTCACTGATAAGCTGAATGCCGGCCCTTCCTTCGCAGATTTCGTCTCCGGAGGCGGAGACAACGCTCCGCTCGAGCCCTCCGAAGCATATGCCCTCAAAACCGCCATGGTCGGCCCCGCCGGCCGCAAGAAGGAAATGACCCGTTTGCCGTCCTGGCTCAAGACCCCGATCCCAGACTCCAAGAACTACCAACGGTTAAAGAAAGATCTACGAGGTCTAAATCTGCACACTGTTTGCGAAGAGGCCCGGTGTCCCAACATCTCCGATTGCTGGGGCGGTAGCGACAAGTCCGCTGCTACCGCCACTATCATGCTCATGGGTGACACCTGTACCCGTGGATGTCGGTTCTGCAGTGTGAAAACCAACCGCAGGCCTCCGCCTCTCGACCCGCATGAGCCAGAGAATACCGCCGAGGCGATCTCGAGGTGGAGTCTAGGATACGTGGTGTTGACGAGTGTGGATCGAGACGACCTGGCGGATGGTGGCGCTCGCCACTTCGCCGAGACGGTTATCAAGATTAAGCAGAAGAAGCCCAGCATGCTGGTCGAGTGCTTGACGGGTGACTACCGTGGTGACCTGGAGATGGTGAAGTTGGTGGCTCGGTCCGGACTGGACGTGTATGCGCACAACGTCGAGACGGTTGAGGCTCTGACCCCGTTTGTCCGTGACCGTCGCGCGACTTTCCAACAGTCGCTCCGCGTCCTGGAGGCGGCGAAGCAGGCCAGGCCCGATCTGATCACTAAGACCTCTCTTATGCTTGGGTTCGGTGAAACTGAGGAGCAGCTCTGGGATGCTCTCCGTCAATTGCGGTCGGTTGGTGTTGATGTCGTTACGTTCGGCCAGTACATGCGTCCTACGAAGCGTCACATGCCTGTGCATGAATATGTTACGCCTGACCAGTTTGAGCTCTGGCGCCAGCGCGCCCTGGATATGGGCTTCCTCTACTGTGCTTCTGGGCCTTTGGTTCGCAGTAGTTACAAGGCTGGTGAGGCGTTCATCGAGAATGTTTTGAAGAAGCGACGTGCTGCTGGTACTGCGGGCGAGTCTGTTACGGATAGCAAGGTTGCTGTCGGTGAGGCTACTCGGTGAAAATACTTATAAATCTCTTTCCCTATTGTCTACTTTTGTCTCGGCGCAGGTTTAGGTTGGCTTTTCATCAATCTTATGAAATGTATTGATATTGACGGGCATGGGCCGTCGTTCGGATATATTCGTTAGTTGGGGTTTGGGAGGTAAAATAGAAAGCATCCTCCGAGCATGCTCTGGAAGTTCATTGGGTTCAACACTTATTTTCAGATGGAATCAACAATATAATCTGCATATTCATTCAGTAATGTCCGTGGCCCTTATATGCACCCAAATCCCTCACACTACTACGCCTACGTTAAATAATATCCTCTAGGATCGACCGTCCTCTCGACTACTCCCGTCAGAAAGTGAAAACACAGGCAGCCTATACGTATGTATCAAGGCTGAGTCCCTCGGCTTAGGAAAGAAAAGAATCGAGCGAAGCGCGCCGATCAATCGGTGCTCCTGTAGGTCCCTGCTGACAAGATCCAAATGGCAAATCTGCACCTGGCGAAGTCCCCACGCAATCTTTTGGCCAGATATCATTTGAGATAGGGTGTGTCTTCTGTCCTGCTCGCGACACACCTACAGCTTCTGGGATGCTCATGCTACTTCGGCAATCAGTTCCTTGATATCTTCCTTGCTGAGACCAAGAAGGTGAAGAATATCGACCATGGTCTCTCCGTTCAGACGAGTGGGCGCTTCGAGCTGAACTTTGCTCTTGGCGCGCCAGGCAACTCCCAGTCCAGCAGTATGGAGCATGAGAAGGTCATTGGCACCATCACCGACAGCAGCGGTCTGAGCGATAGGGATGTTGTTCTCGGCCGCAATGGATTGCAAAAGCTTGCGTTTTTGGCTGGCATCGATGATAGGGTAGGTGGGAACGAGTTTACCCGTCAGGGTTTGAGATGCTGGATCTACCTCGAGCTACACGTAGTAATTAGTACACGGGACCATCGAATAGTCCAATAGGGCCCCAAAGAGGTAAAAGCCCGAAAGAATAGAATGTACTTACGTGATTAGCGAATGCGTAATCGATGCCAAGCTCACCGGCCAACCACTCAGCAAGAGGCTGGAAGCCACCACTCAGAACTGCCAATTTACATCCGAGAGCCTTCAGGGCCTTGCATAATTCACGAGCACCAGGCGAGATAGTAATGACAGACTTCAGCTTCTCGAAAACATCCGCTGGCACTCCTTTGAGAAGACCAACACGCTCCTTGAGCGATGCAGAGAAGTCCAGCTCGCCGTTCATAGCGCGTTCTGTGATCTCCTATAGTAAAGGTTAGCTCTCACGAGCGCATTCAAATATAAAAACGAAAGTTTTAAAAAGAGTCCATAGAGACTGACCGAAACTTCCTTCTCTACGCCAATGAATTTGGCAATCTCGTCAATTACTTCATTCTGGATCAGAGTACTGTCCATGTCAAAAACTACGAGCCGCTTGTGACGGCGGAAGACGCTCTCCTTCTGGAGCACAACCTCTACATTCCACTCGCGCTCAAATCGCCATATGCTCTCATGTTTGCGCAGGTCTGTGAATGTGAGGTATTCCGGGTTGGGGGGTGGGGAGAAAGTAACTTCTACTACGCGCGGGTGTTCATTCTGATCGAGGCAGCGGTGGGAGGTGTTCATGCGCTGGTAAGGGGTCGGAAGGGTTTCGAGGATTTGGAGGAAGTTTGTCAAACAAAGCTGCGACACAAATGGCCCGTAAAGGTGGTCTAATGGTTCAGGTTCTGGCGCAGGAGGCTCTCGGGGAATCTTCTCAATATCAATTGTCGGAGCCGAACCCACGGGAACCGTGGGGGACGGAAGTTTAACGCCAGTCCCAGCATTTGACGACGAATCAGGATGGAGATGGGGATGAATTGGATCCGACGATTTGTAGTATATGGTTGCGACGAGTTGCGGGGTACCGGTGGGAAGAGGGTTCGCTTGGTGGTGGAACAAGCTGTGAGTGATGCCACTTTCGGTCACCTTTTCGGGATCTGGGCTTATCGGGTTGAGGGACAAAGATCCTACTCCCGACTCAAGGGAGGATTCAAGGACATTGCTGATGCTGCTAATGGGAACCGAGGGTTTGTATTGTTGATGATCATGAAGGAAGGAATTGCTCCTGAGCGATTCCTGCAGTGTCGGCCGTTGCGGGCGTGTGGTGGGGTTGTTCGCTGCCATTTCTTCGCAGTAATTGGTTTGGAGTCGTTGGAGAGAGGAAACCAAGGAAGGATGGGAAAGGTATGACAGATACCTCGCAAGAATTCACCGATGATCAATGGAAGCTCGCCCGTCGGGACCGTACCCTGGAGGAGAAGCTGTCAAAGAAGACGTCGCCGTGGAATTGTAAAATCGACCCGTTTGCTGCAGGCCGATCCGCGCGGCACGTGGCGGGGTGTCTTAACCCAGTCCCGCGTGAGGGTCACATGACTGATATGGGAGGGAAGAATATTTCACCGCCCTGGCAGAATGAAGGGAACTTCTAACATCAACAATTCAGTGGCAACATACGGGGTATGAAGGGTTTGCGGTGCAACACCATCAATATGGACCGAGTGGGGTACATGGTACCGTACTTTCACTGCACTGTACTTCGAAGTAGATTAATAATGACAGGTGAGACAAACTAGGGTGACTCTCATTCTTTATTTCTAATGCTAATAAACTACCAGGCCAGTCATAGTGTTTAGCAAGGAGAGGACCCTGCGTACAGGAACGGTGGACGCAGAGAGGTTCCACCACATTAAAGTGCCTCTACCCCGGATGAATGTTTTTCTTCTCTGGACATTCGACTATGTTCTAGAGAACAGGACTAGAGGATTTATCAGCAACCTTGCGCTGTCTTGCACTGAGATCAGAGCATTCCGGGGACCCACAGAGACCAAAGATGCAAGTATTGCGTGATTTCCCCAGGACATGAGGGAATTGAATTTTTCATCATGCTCCCCCGAAACCGCAGGCGGTCACAGCCAATGTCGTGATCGAGGACGGCAGAATCAATCGGCATGTATGAGGAGTTCACCAGCAAGATCAAGTTCCGATAGCCGCTGATGTCGTGCTCGCCCCTGTTTTCTTATATCTGACCGGTTGTGGGCTCTCCCCTCCGAGTTGTGATGATTACTATTCTACATCATCTCACGCAAGTTGGACCTGGTCATTTGTCATCCTCTCCCATTCATCCATAGACATATAGACTTGCTAGAATCTCTACTCTTTTTGTCTTTCAATACTCTTTCTCTCATTCATTAGATTCAACTCTACACGGGTCACGTTGCGAAGATGCCTGCAAAGATGCCTGACACCTATCCCTCCCACGCCGAGGACATTGAGTCCAAGGACAACGCCACGGACTCTGGTTATGTCAGTGGTAGCTCAAGTGATGACTATCTCCCTGAGATTGTCTTCACGAAGCCACACCTGCGGTTCCTCAACAGACAGCTGCAGTTCCTCGAACCTCAAGGTCAGCATAGAGTGGTCCTCCTCAGCCCACTAGGTAGATGACTAACAACGTACTGTAGATGTCTTGAGATGGTGTGTTACATCACTTCCTCACCTTTTCCAGACCACCGCGTTTGGTCTTACTGGACTCGTCACTCTTGATATGCTTTCAAAGCTGGATGTCCCTCGCCCTCAGATGGTCGACCTCATCTTCCTGGACACGCTTCATCACTTCTCGGAAACCCATGCTCTGGTTGACAAGGTTCGCCAGAAGTATCCCTTGAACAACATCCATGTCTACAAGCCCAAAGGCCTCAACTCTGAGGAAGAGTTTGCCAAGAAGTACGGTGACCGCCTATGGGAACGGGACGACCAGCTCTACGACTGGGCTGCCAAGGTAGAGCCCGCCCAGCGTGCCTACCGTGAACTGAACGTTCATGCTGTCCTTACCGGCCGTCGCCGTAGTCAGGGTGGCAAGCGTGGTGACCTTGACATTATCGAGGTTGACGAGGCTGGTCTTATCAAGATCAACCCTCTGGCAAACTGGACCTTCGATCAAGTCAAGCAGTACATCAAGGACAACAATGTGCCCTATAATGAGCTGCTCGACCGCGGCTACAAGAGCATTGGTGACTACCACTCTACCCAGCCCGTCAAGGAAAACGAGGATGAACGGTCTGGTCGCTGGAAGGGCCAAGCCAAGACCGAATGTGGCATCCACAACCCTCGCTCCAAGTATGCTCAATACCTGATGGAGCTTGAGCGCAAGCGCCAGGAAGAGGCCCTATCTCAGGCGCTGCAGAACCAAACGACCACTGCTCAATGAGCATGGTCTTCGGTCACTTCCGACTTGCATTGATAAATGGCGTTTGGGATTGGGAGTTCTAGTATCTAGCGACACAGCCTTGATTTACTCTATTCTTACACAGGCACTGGCTTTGAACATATGTTGTTATGACTTGGAAGATTATCTGTCATGGGTGGATTTAATGGTTTCAAAAGATATCTTATGCCAGCCCCGCTCCAGAAAGGAGCTTGTACATAGCGGGTTGGCTTTTTTTTTTTTTTTTTGGTTTATCTTTCTTCTTTCTACAAAAGCTGGCCAAGTGGCCGACTATGATAATGATTAGCATGATAGAAATGACAAGACCCTGATATTGTCTTGATTCTCGTTTACTTTCTCTGGTAGTTTGTGGTGTTTTTTAAGTCATGTGGGGCTCAAGCCCTAGAAAGTTGGTTCCCGGTAGTCACGAACCACTCTTATAGTCCAGGACCAATGGATCATATGTAGAATTTAAACAGTTAAGTAGACCCGCAATCAATTATTAATACCTAATGACAATCATATTAATTAGAATGATCGTCTTTAGTGTAGATATAGTTGCCTTTCTTCAAACATACGGATGCCATGTACCCCACTTGCTGTCCGGTACATCCGCTCAAGACCGCTGACTAGTAGTAGTGGTTGGTATCTAAGTAAGCTCCAAAAGCCCATAGGTCATCCACGAGATGTCTGGATATTTATTTCACCCGACACCATTCAACCCCTTTGTAAATCTAGAACCCGTTCTATGATATTGCAGGCAATAACCACCCGAAAACGCCAATCATCCACCTCCATCATCCGTTTCAAGCTATTAAACTTCCCACAGCGAAAGTTCTGATTGGGGGCTTCGTGTACGAGGTTGCCTTTTTTTTTTTTTTTTCGTGTTTCATAGGTTCTAAATGATTAATTATCCGGGTTGATTACACATAGTGAGTCAAACATGGATTGACTATAATCTGACATACGAAATAAACAGGATGTAAGTGGCTAATAGGAAGTTGGGGCGGAAACCATAGTGGATAAGTTTAGCTAATTTAACTATTTAACACTAGGAAGGGAAGAATAGAAACGAGTATAAAGGCAAAGAAAAATATACTGCACAGCTAGACTATTCATAATTCAACAAGGAACAGATATTCTATCCAACATGTCCGAAACCGAGACCATTCATGTAGTTTCAAAGAAAGATAACAGTCAACATGCTGTTGTCACTATTGAGAATGCCTCTTCCGCTACAAGGCAACTGCCGCCTTCATCGGTTCGCGTGCGACCGCTTATTCTCAGTTTGAGTTCCAATAATCTTTCCTATGCGCGTGCTGGGGAGTTACTTCATTGGTAGGTTAGGATTTTATGGCTTACCAAGGATTATACTAATTGATTTGATTGATAAAGGTGGGATACATACCCCGTCCCCAGTGTAGCTCCGGCGCCATACAACGACCAATCGGCGTGGGGGATCGTCCCGGCATGGGGGTATGCCACGGTCCTCGAAAGCACGACTGATATCGCACCGGGATCGACACTCTGGGGATTCTGGCCGACCTCAGGACTCCCGACGGATCTTACGCTGATCCCGGGCGAGCCGCACGGGCATTGGACTGAGGTTAGCGAGCACCGGAAAAGTCTCATGACTTACTACAACCGATACGAGGTCGTGAGTGAAGATGATCGGGACACGATGGCTTGGACGGCCGCCGTCCGTGCCATCTGGGGCGCCGGGTATCTGCTCAGCGAGTATGCCTTTTCGCCTAAAGGAACGCCTGTTCATCCCTACGGTGCTGCAGCGGGGTTGAATTGGACTACTGAGGATGCAGACTTATCGTCTGCGGTTGTTGTTAATTTGGCCGCGTCGACTAAGACGGCGCGTTCCTTTACGTATAACCTTTTGTGTCGGCCGGCTGGGTCGGGGCCGTTGGGTGTCTTGCAGATTACTTCTTCGCCTGAGGCTCTGGAGCGGGCGGCTGAGCAGCAGATTGCGCAGCGTCAGTCGGGCGCTGGACCGGTGAAGGCTCTGGCGTATTCGGATGTAGATCGGGCGGTGCCTTGGTTGGTTGGTCTTGAGCCGTCGAAGCTGGTGATTATTGATTATGGTGCTCGGGATAATGCACTCCTGCGACTTCGCGAACTGGTGCAGAGCCACGAGGCGCTTCAGAGCTGCAAGGTTGTTATCATCCTGGTTGGAGGCCAGCAGAAGGTATGGTCTACATGAAAGGGACATGTTGCGACTGTTGACTGATAGCTATGCAGGTGTACACCGAGGATGAGCTGCGCGAAGTCTATGCATCTATGCATGCGCTCGGGGCGATCCGATCCAATGCTTCTACTACCCGCGATACGGCCATTGAGCTTGACGGCCCCGAGGCATTTTTCGATAAAATGGACCAGCGGTGGAAGCAATGGCTTGACGACCGCGCGGCTACGGTTCCTGACATGCGTCTGGTCTGGGGTAAAGGGGTTGCAGGCACCGAGGGAATGTATGGTGGATGGGAGCGGCTGACGAAAGGAGAAGTGCGTCCAGAGGAGGCGTTGGTGTATATGGCTTAGAGGCAATAGGGTTGTTTGAGCTAGCAACGGTTTCCTGAGGCCGGACTCGCCGTAGAAGGTTTGCAACGGCATGCGAATGTCTATCATGGAGTACGAGACCCCCCGTTTAGAAACACTTTGTTATGGCGGTCGAGCTATATGTCATAGTTCTCCACTTAGTTACTCCATACGTAATAGGAATTGCGGAGTATAGGAGGAAGTTCTGGTAGCTCCTATTCG
Source organism: Aspergillus caelatus (assembly GCF_009193585.1). Lineage (NCBI taxonomy): Eukaryota > Fungi > Ascomycota > Eurotiomycetes > Eurotiales > Aspergillaceae > Aspergillus > Aspergillus caelatus. Next base: position 41,576 of record NW_022475372.1, read on the forward strand.
AGACGATTTCGCCTTGTGTATATTGTCCTCCATATATCTTGCCTTGTATCAGCAGAGATGACGTGTCTTGCAGGGCGAATCCTTTATCAATATCCACGCGAGTTGTGACACCTAGGTGAGCACGAACGCATGAATCCTGCGTGCGGGCAGTTCCACCTTCCGAATGGAAAGCATCATTGCGGGTAGGGCTCCATGGGCTTCTTGGCAGGGGTATTTCATTGATAACGACCGTCATCGCCTACGGCGCATGAAACAGCATTGCTGACGACTCTCCTCAATTAATGTGACATATATGCGGGGGTATGCACGGCGATCGTCATCTAGATTAGTATACTACGTAGTACCCGAGCACTCCAAACGATATAAAAGTAGTAGTATACGTGTCCATTCCGCATCACTGTTTCCGGATATAAAAAAGGGATGATAACCGTTGGCCAATGTGGCGGCGAGAATGGTGAAACGTTCTACTATTCAGGCGGGAAGCTTTGACATATTGAAGAAGGCTCATACGTCAGCTTGTCGGCGTCGGAGCGGAATCCGGTGGCAGCTTTAGGGCCGTGCAGATCACATGATTCGCCCTGCCAAGAGAAGCAATCACGCAAGCCGTGTGGAGGATGTCGTGATGATGGGCGTGCCCCACCACGTGATGACGGCTGCCGGCTACCGAAAAGCCGTTTGAAGGGCGATATCAGACTTGTTTCACCCTTCCGGCATTTATTGGTGAGAAAGTGCCTGTCGATCCGATCTCGCAGATGCTTTTGACTATAGAACAAAAAGATAGACAACAAGAAAGAAAAAGAAAAAGAAAGGGAAAGGGAAAATCACTTTCAATTGTAACTGTACTCTTACCAAGTAACCGGGATTTGTCTCAAATGAAAAGTATTCATAAATAATTCATTCATCACCCCTGAAAATCATGACTCGTCTCGGTTTGATGATCCTGGAGATGACGGTTTGGTCTCCAGTTGAGAGACGACGTGGTCCTTGAAGGGCTCGGGGATGGTCATGAATGGTGGGATATTGTCTACCTTGAAATCAAACTGTTAAAGAATATTCAGTGGAAAAAGAAAAGAAAGGAACTGAATGGGTTTAAGAGTGTTGTATGTTGTCAGAGGATTCTTGACTAGTATAGACTAAGTATTGATAGACGGTATGAACGAACCAAGGAACAGAAACGGATTGAAGAATATTCTAAACAAAGTTTTTTAATTAATTTTAGGGAAGAATATTCAACAAGCAAGATAGAAAGAATAATGGAAATCACCCGCACAGAGGATGTGTTGCTGTTGCGAACTCCATAATTTGCATACGTCGTCCAAGGAAGCCCAAGAGTTTGGAAGCTCCACAGCCTGACGACTTCACTCCGATCCTTATTATCCTCTTTGGCTGGAACAAGGCAATTCGCCTCGGGGTTCGAGAACCTTTTGCCTTTCTCCTAGGAGCTTTCCATTCAATCACCTAATTGAGAAGTTCCTTGGATTGAAACTTTTTTTTTTATTTTTATTTTTGTCCAATTTCTTTTAAATCAAATCAATTTCTTCTCCCTTCTGTATTTTCCCCCCCCACTATTTCCGCACGTCCTTCCCTCCCCCCCTCTACTTACTACTTCTCTCACATCCCACCACCTTTTTTCTTTTAATCTCTCCATACCCCCCCTCTCCTCTTGTGTTTTCTCTTTCTCTTTCACCTTCTTTTTATACATTAAACTGGTCAATTCATACACACATACAACATGGCCAACACTCCTCACGGTGGTGTCCTGAAGGACCTTCTTGCTCGCGATGCTCCCCGCCACGACCAGTTGGAGGCGGAGGCGGAGAGCCTGCCCGCAATCGTTCTCTCCGAGCGCCAGCTGTGTGATCTTGAACTGATCATGAACGGTGGCTTCAGTCCTCTTGAGGGTATGTTCCCAATCGCAAAATGGTGTTTTTTCTTGGTTGTATTGCGACAACGCTTGGCAGATGGCGGGGCGTTGAAAGTTGACTTGGTGGCTGACTCCGATATCTCCTCGCAGGCTTTATGAACCAGAAGGATTTTGACGGGTATGCTGCGCTCTCCCGATTCGCACCGAGAAAACCAATTGTAGTTCAATGATCTCGAAAATGAGACTTGGCAATTGTCTGGGGAAAAACATTATTATAATTGAAGCCACACGCTGCCAAGACAATCCGCTAACGTATTGCGCCTGGTTAGTGTCTGTGAGAACTGCCGTCTTGCCGATGGCAACCTTTTCTCCATGCCCATTACCCTCGATGCCTCCCAACAGGTCATCAGCGAGCTTAAGCTGCAGGCTGGCTCTCGCGTCACTCTCCGCGACTTCCGTGATGACCGTAACCTGGCCATCCTGACCATCGACGATATCTACCGTGCTGACAAGTGAGTGCTGCCGTCTTGCCGTGGAGCGCGGTTTCGCATGCGATCAAGTAATGCAGATGACTGACGATTGTATTCCACTGGTTTAGGGAGAAGGAAGCCAAGCTGGTCTTTGGCGGTGATCCTGAGCACCCTGCCGTCAAGTACCTCAACACCAAGGTTGAGGAGTTCTACATTGGTGGAAAGATCGAAGCTGTCAACAAGCTGAACCACTACGACTATGTCGCTCTGCGCTGTACGTTTTGTTGCCGGCGTGAATAGATGCCTGGATATTGAGTGCTAACACGTTTTAGACACCCCCGCAGAGCTGCGCATCCACTTCGACAAGCTCGGCTGGTCCCGAGTTGTCGCTTTCCAGACCAGGTACTTTCATCCAGCGTTAATGGCGATCCCTGTGCGAACTTGTGCTAACGGTCAACTGCAGAAACCCTATGCACAGAGCTCACCGTGAGCTGACCGTTCGTGCGGCTCGTGCTCGCCAGGCTAACGTCCTGATCCACCCCGTTGTCGGTCTCACCAAGCCCGGTGACATTGACCACTTCACCCGTGTCCGTGCTTACCAGGCCCTCCTGCCCCGCTACCCCAACGGAATGGCCGTCCTTGGTCTGCTCGGCCTCGCCATGCGTATGGGTGGTCCCCGTGAGGCCATCTGGCACGCCATCATCCGTAAGAACCACGGTGCTACCCACTTCATCGTTGGCCGTGACCACGCCGGTCCTGGTAAGAACTCCAAGGGTCAGGAGTTCTACGGCCCCTACGACGCTCAGCACGCTGTCGAGAAGTACAAGGACGAGCTGGGTATTGAGGTCGTCGAGTTCCAGCAGGTCACCTACCTGCCGGACACCGATGAGTACAAGCCTAAGGATGAGGTTCCTGCCGGTGTGAAGACTCTGGATATCTCCGGTACCGAGCTGCGCAACCGCCTCCGCACTGGTGCCCACATCCCCGAGTGGTTCTCTTACCCCGAAGTTGTTAAGATCCTGCGTGAATCCAGCCCTCCTCGCCACACTCAGGGTTTCACCGTCTTCCTGACTGGTTACATGAACTCCGGCAAGGACGCCATCGCTCGTGCTCTGCAGGTCACCCTGAACCAGCAGGGTGGTCGTGCCGTCTCTCTCCTTCTCGGTGACACTGTCCGCCACGAGCTCTCTTCCGAGCTGGGCTTCAGCCGTGAGGACCGCCACACCAACATTCAGCGTATCGCCTTCGTTGCTAGCGAGCTGACCAAGGCCGGTGCTGCTGTCATCGCTGCCCCCATTGCCCCCTACGAGCACTCTCGGAAGGCCGCTCGTGAGGCCGTGTCCCAGCACGGTTCCTTCTTCCTGGTCCACGTCAACACCCCCTTGGAGTACTGTGAGAAGACCGACAAGCGCGGTATCTACGCCAAGGCCCGTGCCGGCGAGATCAAGGGCTTCACTGGTGTTGATGACCCTTATGAGGCTCCTGAGAACGCTCACCTCACTGTCGATCTCTCCAAGCAGACCGTTCGCAGCATTGTCCACGAGATCATCCTCATGCTTGAGACTGAGGGTTTCTTTGACCGCGCTTAGAGTTAGGGTGTTTTGGAATGGGCTTTTTGTGTAATGAATTTTAAAGTGATTTTGAACTAAGTGTTGAAAGATATCATAGAACGTTTTTGCTTTAATGGATTATCTTTGATTCCCACTGATACTTGAAGTTTTGGAGGACTTGCCTATGTTGGTGTGAGTAAACGTTTCGCTGGCATGATAGCGATCGGTCCGTACGTCTTGATAGCGTAGGAAGAAATGACTACTCTATACATTGATATAATATGTAAATCTTCCTGAGTAAAATATTTCCATAATATTTTGTTGCTGTTGCTCTTAACATCTGCGCAATCCTTCATCCGCGGGTAAAAATCTATTGCAAACCATGCAAACAGACTTCCCAATTTCCTCCAACCACAGAAAAGCGGAATTGACCGTCTTCGAGCTCACCAACACAATCCAAAGCATCAGAGATGCTACCTCCTCGCCTTCCAAGTCGGATATCGGGGGCCATCCGGCCAACCCGGATACCAGGTCACCATAGTCTACGACATCCCTCCCGTGCATTCACGCAAAAGTCCCGACTCGAACTCGTAACCCCCCCGTACGTCAGGCCACAGCTACCCTTCCTCTCTCCATTGGCGAGCAGTCGGCCAGTGCCGCCATTGTCGATTCACCTCCGACAGCATTTCGCACGATTGATCTCGACCGAGAGTCGCGAACATTACAAACAGCGTCTTTACCGCGGTCTCCGGATCGGTCTGTCGTTCTATGCTATTCTGGTCTTGTTCCAGGTGATCAAGCTGGGCGTTTATCAAGAAGAAATCGAACATCAATGGCCTACGCCGCCAGAGTGGTCGTGGAAGAGTCGGTGGTGCTTGCGTTCTGCGCAGGCTCTTCAGCACCCAGAGGATATCGGCAAGCTGATGACCAATTGGCCCATGGTTGCGGGGTATTTGAAGGAATTGCTGGAGCGGTTGGAAGATCCGGCTGGTGAAGGAAAGGGCATTGTTGAGCAAGGGGATGGCGGCTTTTTGGTTGAGGGTGTTGGGAAGACCGGATTTGATGTGTCTAGCAAGAGTGAACCGTGGCGGAGAGGATACTTCCAGGCGCTTATGGGTGCTGCGAAAGCGGCGGAGAATCTTGAGGGTTGGTTGACGGATCGGAAGCAGCGTATCTCTGCGCCGGCTGAATACGTTGTTGGTCCTTCGAACCCTCGCCCGAAGCCTATGCCTGCGGGTCAGAAGAAGGTGCCGCAGGAGGAGGATTGCGAGCAGGCTTCTCCGAGCCCCGAGGTCTTTTACATGAAGATCCTGACTACGCGTGGATTCGATACTCGGCAGAAGCTCGATGCTGCCCTCGCTTATGCGGATTGGTTGGATTATAAGGGTTTGCAGGATACTGCGAGCGACATGTACAAATGGGCCATGGACATTGCTGCCTCGGGGTCACTGGTTGACGCTGGGAAGGTGGTGGATATGAAAACGGGAGTTCTCAAAAATGATGGCAAGTCCTTGCCATCGGAAAATATACTGCGTGTCTCGACCGCGCTTGCGGTTTATCATGCCCGACATGACAACCTTCCCACCGCTCTCTCCATCTTTACCTCCGTTCTGAAGGCCCGCCGTTCTCTACCGCCGCCACCTCCTGGCACAATTATGCCGAAACTCCCATCTCTACACAAATCCAAGGACCCATTCCGTTACCTCTTTGACTCGATTAAGATCATGCTAGTCCCCGTTGAATACCCTGCACCTCTCCCATCTGGAAATGAACCGCCGCTCCGAACTGCCACCTCCGCCTGCGACGAGGCAGGGCTCATGACTTACATTGGCGAGATTATCTACGCATCATCCTCGAAAGAAACAGGCCTTGCCTGGACCCGCGACGCAGTTGACACAGCCGAAGCCACCATGCTCGAGTTAGGTGAATCCGACCGTATCCCCCGCCACCGCTGCGCCGAGTGCCTCCGCGTCGGCCTGGAGAACTGGAAGACGATGGTCTCCCGACTTGTCGCCAAGGCCGAAAAAGCAGAGCAAGAGAGCATCCAGAAGTCTGGGCGCTCCTGGTTCGGCGGCCAGAAGCAGATCGAAGCCAAGTCCGTGGAACGCAAGAGATGGGAAGCTGAGAATTTGATCCTTGACGATCGAATCCGGCGACTTTGGCCGATGATTGACGGGGAGTCCGGGCTTGAGGGCATTGCGCCCAATAGTTCATTGTTTGTATGATGTTTTATTTTGAGTGAGAAATTCTTGTCTTCTTCGAAGGGGCGATTATACCAGGAGTTTGGGGGCGAGATTGGCATCTTTTGGTCTTGTCGGTTCACACACAAAATGCCTGTATATTTACTGAACATATTTGCATAAGTCATACGACGTTGTATGTCACTCATAATAGATTCTTTTCCCGATTTCTGCGCCTTCGGATTAATACCTCAATGGAGGGAAGTACAGCTGCATGCTGCGCTGCATGGAAGCGACCAAGACGACGTGGTATGACCATTACTAGTAGGTGCTTAACTAACTGCATCATATCGTTAGTGCCTTGTTTTCGATACCTAGTAAGCGTATCGCCATAACATTGCGTGCTCAAACAATCTAGAGACATCATCGTAACAATAAATTAGTTACGGAGTACTCCGTAGGGCATATCGGATTGTTCTCCGAAGGGATAAATAGACGCATGAAATCCATTTTCCATTACCCAACAAGTTTCTTATTATTGCATCTATCCTCGCTTATAACCCCTCTTTCACCCTCGCTTAATAGGAAGGAAATGAAGAGAAAAATTACCCTGCATTGAACCATGAAAAGAGAAGTCCAATTGAATGGCGGTGTTCCAACAGTGCAGAAGTGGGTCAAAACATTTACTGTGTATGTCGCGATCTACACGTTCAATGAGCCGTGATGCGTCGCCTTATTGGCTTCTCGCTATCAACTGTTGCATCCCGATGGAGCTCCACATGCAACCCCAACCCCAATGGGAGAGATGAGAGGTTACCTATCATCCGGAGTAGCCGGCAAGGTTGAAATGCCTAACATTGATACTGTGTACTAGTATTATTACCACGGCTGCTTTGGGGTTGGTCCACAGTCGGATCCCCGTCGGGGTATGCATCTGAGCTATCCACATTTGCCTTCCTGATCGAGGAAAGGATTGGCCCCATCCTTGAAACCCATGAAAGCTTCCCAATGCTTGTCTGTCGCTTGTCCTTGGGGACAAGCTTCTCCACCCTGGTGATTGGTTTCTGCCTGGTTTCTCGCCGTTTAAAAAGAGCACGAGGGATCACACACACCCCCTGTCGATAGATCCTGAGGTTGTGTCTACGGGTTCCCTTGCTCAACTTAGCACAGCCTATCTACGATGCGTGCGACAACGGCTATCGCTTCTCTTTTGCTGGTCGGCTCTGCCGTCAGTTTGGAGAATCCTCATCGCAAAGCTAAGGCTGTTCAGCGAACCCATCACCACAAGGCAGTGTTGCCTCGGGCAGTCCCAGTGGCTCGGGATGATGATTACAAGTACTTGACCAACAAGACTGAGAGTTAGTATTTAACAGTCTTAGAATAGTTGAGTTAATAATGCTGATGTGTTCGTGTGCTGTGTAGGGTTCCTTGTCAATGGCACTGGCATCCCAGAAGTGGACTTTGATGTCGGAGAATCTTACGCAGGCCTCTTGCCCAACTCGCCCGCTGGGAACTCCAGCCTCTTCTTCTGGTTCTTCCCTTCTCAGAACCCGAAGGCGCAGGACGAGGTATGTTTTCACTGTCCACGAAACAGAGTAGCCGTAGTCCATTCAATCTAACAAACTTCTAGATCACAATCTGGCTGAATGGCGGACCAGGATGCAGTTCCCTCGATGGATTGTTGCAGGAAAATGGCCCCTTTCTTTGGCTTCCTGGAACTTACAAGCCTGCCCGAAACCCTTACTCGTGGACCAACCTGACGAATGTGGTGTATATCGATCAGCCGGCCGGAACGGGCTTCTCCCCTGGTCCGTCTACCGTGGATGACGAGGAGGGCGTTGCTGCCCAGTTTAAGAGCTGGTTCAAGCACTTTGTTGACACATTTGGCCTGCACGGCCATAAGGTGTATCTAACCGGTGAGAGTTATGCCGGGCAATACATTCCGTACATCGCTTCGGCAATGTTGGATGAGGAAGATGAGAAGTACTTCAATGTGAAGGGTATCCAGATCAACGACCCTTCAATTAACGACGACTCGGTGATGATTTATGGTACGTTTTGCATGTCGCTTTGACACCCGGCTGATGCTTATTCTGACAATACTACAGCCCCGGCTGTTAGGCATCTAAACCATTATACAAATGTCTTCGCTTTGAACGACACTTTCCTGGCAGATGTCAACTCCCGTGCGGACAAGTGTGGCTTCAACAAGTTCCTGGATGAAGCATTGACTTACCCGCCACCAAAAAACTTCCCTGTTCTTCCGAAGATCAACTCGGAGTGCGCTATCTGGGACGACATTGTCGCGGCTGCTTACGATGTCAACCCTTGCTTCAACTTCTACCACTTAACAGACTACTGTCCCTATCTCTGGAGCGAGATGGGCTTCCCTTCTCTTGCAGGCGGACCTAACAACTACTTCAACCGCACTGACGTCCAAAAGGCCCTTCACGTCCCTCGCACGGATTACTCTGTTTGCGGAGAAACTACGATCTTCAAGAATGGCGATCAATCACCTCCCAGTGCCCTGGGCCCCCTCCCCAGCGTGATTGAGCGGACGAACAACACAATCATTGGTCACGGCTGGCTTGATTACCTCCTTTTCCTGAATGGATCATTGGTGACGATTCAGAACATGACTTGGAACGGTGCCCAAGGGTTCCAGAAGCCTCCTGTCGAACCTCTTTATGTCCCTTACCATTATGGTCTGGCGGAGCTCGCCAATGGCAATGCCCCCGAGCCATTCACCCTGATCGCTGGTGCAGGACTTCTAGGCACAGCTCACACTGAACGTGGGTTGACTTTCTCCAGTGTTTACCTGGCTGGTCATGGTAAGTCGAAAATCAATATAAGTTGTTGATAATTGTCCTAAATTATGGTGCTGACAATGAGCGTAGAAATTCCCCAGTATGTGCCCGGCGCCGCATACCGCCAGCTGGAGTTCTTGCTTGGGCGCATTGAGAACCTGCAGCAGCGGGGAGGGTACACTGCCTAGATGTATGAGCTTTACCCGGAATAGACCACTTCGATGTGTATATACAAGAGCCGAGGTATATAGGAAGTCTTTTAATAGCACATTTAGACGGGAAACAAAAGCAACTTCGACATTGAATCTCTTGAGATTCAACGTTCATCTCACTCATTGCAAAAATTCATAACGAACTGTGCAAGTAAGGCTGCGTACCTTCCCTCGAATCCTAGAATAAAGTAGATCCCTCGGCCCGACGAAAATTGGAAGTTGCAACGCGGCGTATTTTGGAGTAGAGACTTGGAGGCTCAACAGGCACAATTGACTGAGCTTCGGCTTTGTTTATAGCAACGTAGAACGATCCAACTATATCGTTGGCACCACTGATTGCTAGCAAGTGATGTCTTTTGTACGCAGTATATAAGGTCATTGTTCTACCCGGCTCGCGGTTCATAATCGGATTAGCTGGGTGGTAATGGGTGGACTCCGCGCCCATTCTGTTGATAGCGGAAATATGCAATTTGGCGAAAATTGGGAGCTTTCGACGCTTTGCGACGGTTAACCGTCGATATGCAGTATGGTCAAGAAGAGCGCGAGTGACATTTTGATTCATTGTGTGTTTGTGGCTCACGGTGCTGTGCAGGTGGCCTTGTGTGGATGCCAGATGTAAAGAGTCCTTCAACTGGCCGCTAGAGAAGATTGTTCCTGGACTGACTGTGAATGCATTATAATGGTCGCTTAAACTGCCACTGTCCATTATCTTGGTCAGATCTAGTGGGCTGACCTGTGTATGCTCATCGCATCCAAACTGCGTCGTGAGCCTGAAAGACAGACCGGCGTTTGTGGCCTCGCGGACCATCCAAACCAGCGGGATGTGGCTGAGACTCCAAGTCTCATCGGAGTCTAGTGGTACGAGGCCTCCGATGTCCTTTTGAAGTTAGTACCAGAAAAAAAAAGAAAAGAAAAAGTGTTCATAGACAAACAGAACACTCACAGCATGACTACCTGGAAACCAGACTTGCTTTATACCTTTCATACGTAGTCCATCGCCGAACTCTTCATTCAGGAGAACCGGACGTAATTCAGGCTGGCATTCATCTATTGAGACCGCGTGGCAGATAGTACTGGCTGATTTCGAAATTTCCGTGCCTGTAAAGATTCGTTCCCCTTCTCTACCGAGATATTTGGATTTGACAACGACAGTATCGAATAAACCAAGAAATGGGATCCTGTTGGTTGGCTTGCTGAGCTTTTCCCGAAAAGTTTTCATTCGAAAATATCTCTCTCTCTCCTCCCACATTTCATCAACATCGGCTCTCAGCGCATAGTAATTCCAGGCTTGGTAGATGTCCCAGGCATCCAGAAAGCCCCCGTTGTTATCAGGTAAGATTCCAGTATAGTCGACCATTCTTGCGAGTGCTTGAGCTATGTAAGCCCCACTAGAAAAGCCGAAAAGAAATATCTCATCTCCAACGTTGTAGTGATCTACGAGCCACTGTTGGAAGTAGTGTTAGTGCTTCGGTATCTTTTAGTCTCAGAAGTTAACTTACACTATATCCATCACCCATACATGCTTTAAAGTCATCAGGACGGCTGAAGTTAGCTCTTTGGTAGTGACAAAGCTGGGAGCCGTTTGTGCCATAAAGCATGTTATGAATTTTCTCGATGTTAGATTGATGATTCGCTCCATGCTTATGGTTCCCTCCATCGAAACATAGGATTAGCTTTTTCGGGCGCTCTCCTGACTGCGATAACTCTTTGCGGAGACGGAATTCTGTATAGCGATAAGGTTTACGCTCATGCAGCAAAGAGCTCCCTCCCTCGCCAATGGATGTCTTCATCACATAGATCGTTTGTGCCTTGGCATGACGTATTCTCCACAGAGGAATTCTGCAGAACCGCGAGTTATATCTCATATATTGCAACTGCCCGCCATGGCTGGACAGCAGATATATCCCCACAAGTGTTATGTAACCTTTTGAGGTATCCTGACACTCAAGTACAAGTACATCTTTTATTAGTAGGTTGTGGTATAGGGGTAAATGTAGCCTTATACCCCGGTTAGTTACCGAGAACGGAGCAGAATCCTTCTTTGAAAAGTAAAAAGGTATGATATCTCCAGAATGCTTGAAATCAGCAGGTGATCGTGCAAGAAGACCAGTTGCAGATCGATCTGATGATTCGCGTGGTTCCCATGCGAAAAGTGTCTGGTCGGCTGACTCCTTCATAATCTCTTCCTGCAGTCTTATAAAAGACTTCTCTCCCTCTCCATAGAGCAATGGCATGTTAACGTGGAATATCCCCATGAGGCAGTAGGCTGTATCCTCAACACGTGTCGTCTTTCTCCCTGAAGCCCATGACATTCGCCTGGCAATACTGAAATCGGACAACTGTGCTGAGCCTCTCAGTATCGATTCGTCTATGCTGGTGATACTATGTATCAAGGTACACCAAGATTCCCTGGATCCTATCTCACTCCAGTCATTTGCAAGAAAACGCACGTCCGATGGAGCAATGAGCTCTTGAAGGGTCCAGCCTCGTTTGAAGTATTCACTGTTTCTAACTTTGGTTGATATATCAAATTGATCATCTTCCAGAGAGACATCGCGTAGGTAAGCATAACACCGTTCCGCCGATTCGTACCATCTGAACATCGAGTTGATTGCCTCGGACAGCTCAGCGCTGCTGTCTTTGTTGATACAACAGGTGTCAATCCAGGCATACTCGAAGCCATCCTGGTTGGCTACTTTACAGATGTTCTCCACTTTTCGGTAGCCCTCCGTACCATGGTTCCGGCTGAGGAGGATGTCTTGGAACGTAACTTCTTCCTTACCCCATCGGTGCGAGAGAACTGCATAAGGCGGGATTTCATCTGCGAATTCTTCAAGCTGTAACCGCTCTGTGTGAATGAGACGCATTGTTGATGACAGTGCAGAGCATGGCAGAGGAAGAGAGGCTGGGCTTATTGTTTACGGGGACATATCGTCTAGTCTCTTTGGGGTATGGTTGCCTGACCATGTGACGTGGCAGACTACGGCGGACTAAATCTAGCTTACGGTCAACTTGTTTTTACATGAAGCCGTTTAGACTGTTCAACCTACTAAGGTACTCCAACGGTTCAAACTAGTCATGCCGCTGGGGGGATTCAAACTTAGTAAAATTTCCAGGTTGACCAGAAGCTGGATTTAGTCTGCCGTACCCTTAGCTCCTCTCGCTATCACTCTAAGTGTGAATACAGCTCCACCTTCAAACTAATAAGGGCTGCCAGCGCAGGTTGTCGACCAAGTAATAGTAATGGGAACATACCAAGACGCGATCATCTGTTGCCCCACCTCTATATCCAAATCCCCCATATTCCCCCTCCCCCCAACACCCACAAAAGCTTCCCCTAACTCCCCTTGAGTCTACTGGGTTGTCATAATACCGTCGACCTCAACTGCTTTTACATGCTCGTGCGTCTCGAGTGTCGTTATCGCGTCATCATCAAAAGTCACCCTGTGAGAAGAGGACGGTTAGCTTATTATCTTAGAGCACGGACTGAGGACACCCACGAAAAGCCTTTGATGATCTTATACTCGTGTCCTATTCTACCACCCTGATCTATGGCATGTTGTTTTGTCCTGGTTAAGATACCCATCAATTAGCCAATATTTTATGGCATCAGTATATGAGATTTACGCTTGAACTTCTTCAGCCGATGCGTCCTCCTTGCACGTAACCTGCCAGAGTTGAAGAATGTTAGGATAGCGAACAAAAATTTGTTTTCAGCGGCTGTATCGAAGTTGGAGACTTACAATGTATGTAGGCATATTGTTCCAGATATGGATAGTCCTAAGTGAGAAGATGAATTTGCGAGGGTATAACGTTGGTGGAGGATGAAGTCGGGCGTGGTGGGGTAATGTGGGGGGGGGGGGGGGGGGGGGGTTGGAGGGGGATCCCTTTTATACAGTCATGACTATAGTTCTGCCGCAATTGAAGAGCGGCGAGCCTAAATAGGTCTCGCGTATTCCGGATCTATTTTCTGGGAACTAAGTCAATAAGATTGTGGTAGTTATAACTGACTAGGTAATTTTTCTATATAATAGTGTTATGGCTTTTTAGTATAGCTGTCCACATCATGCATGGCAATCCTGTATGAAATACCCCTTTTCTGTTTTGTTCCCCTGCAACGCAGGGTTTAGCTACTAATCATCAGTTCTCAACCAGGACCGTTAACAGACGGTATCTCCGTTGTACCGACATGAATACCAAACATGATACCATTTGCATCAGTCTAACAGATTGCCCGTAACTCAGCAGGCTAGTTCGGGAGTCCTCTCCAATAGAAGGGTTTATAATCACCTTTACATTAACATCCATAAAAGGCTCTATACATATGTGACACGGGCTGCTAGTATCTACGTCATGTGGCATTCCCCGCACTGATGGCAAGATATTATAGCGATATGCCAATCCCTGCCGTAAAATAACACAACTTCTAAACTTTTACCCATCGCTGCCTGGATAGTATATCATTTATCGTAACCTGAAACCTCTTCCCTTTCCACATATCCGATAAAAGTGCCACAGACCAGCAGAGAATTGAGCAAAATCAATTTATAAATATGCCAATATTGTCAGGCGAAGGAGCTCGGAGAGCAAAAGAAAAGATGGGTACAGGACTGCTATCTTAGTAGATTTCCGGCAATTTAAATATTGGATAGGTAATATCTTCAGGAAATGAAGTACAGAAAAGAAGATAGTGACAAGAAGGATTATAAGGGAAGATAGTATAAATGAGACAGAGCAGAACATTTCTTACGCCAGCTGGCACAATAGAACCACACAGAAAGAGAAGAGCGCAAGTAGAGAGAGAGTGTGTGTGTGTGTGTTTAAGGGTATGGATCACATTGTTTGCCAATATTATCAAACCTTTTTTTAATCAATCCTTGTACTTTATGTTGTCTTTTATCTTCTTTTAGACAAAGACAACTAGAAGAAGTAGGAAGTTCACTGATTTTGTTTATTTTAAACGAAGTAGGAACAGCGGGGTATGATGAAGATAACGCTGACCTTCGATAGTATCTAAGTGTTGCTGCTTTGCGACCCAGACTAGTTCATGTAGTTACCGGCCTCTCCTTCATCGGCACAATATAATTGTTTTATCACTTCTCCTATATATTCCAGTGCGCTTCAATTATATGCTGTATTGGCTATGTTCTTTGTTAATCACTCACACTAGGAGTATTGCAATATTTTCTTTCTGCCGCCTAATCTCATCTGCTTAGCTAGCCCCAGTTTTGTTTATGCCCAGTTTATCAGATTCTGGCTTCTACATTTGATACCAAGAAACACACACACACACACACACATGCTTTTGAAATATTCTGTCGATGCCAATTCGATGCGCTCCTAGGAATCAGTGGGTTTTGCGGATTGCGTCCTTAGTCTCAATAGGATTGTTCTTTTACTTGTTACAGCTATCCTCATATGATTTAAGCCGTATCTGTGGTAGCAGTTAACGGTATGTATATTCAGCTGAATTGTCAGTGTGTACCTTGTTGCACCCGCGATCAGACCACCAAACGTCCTCCTGCGCTCCTCGTACATATTGTGTTTTGCTACAATGAAGTAATGAGCAGGGCCATGTAGATTGTACAACTCATGCTGCCAAACTTTGAATAATAACAAGAAATAGCCGATGGGCTTCCCATGAACTAGTATTGGCTACGACTAAGAATTTACCTTGGCAACTGTTTTACCGAAAAAGCAAATTGACCCCTACTTACCGCTCTACCGACTTATCCCGTCGCCGACTCTCACGCTACCCGCCTGTCCATCTCTCTGTCCACTATATAGCCCTAGTTATTCAATCCAGTCCTGGATACCCTCAGCGACCGTGACCTTGATTATTCTTTAATATTCTTGTTATACCTAATCGTGTAATACTATATATTTTATATAATCTGTAAGTTATAGTTTTAACTCCATTTCACCGTATTTTTATCAGCTCGGTTGAATCTTTTTCTATAAATCTCAGAGACAATAAATAAACAAATTAATATTATAAGATGAGTGAAGTATACCATGAGACAGTATCAGTGTAAGAAATATTAACCTATATGTACTCTATACCAGCAGACTTATAAGGGATATGACGCAAATGTTGGAACGCGCATTGCACACAACCTCCGTCCACGAAGGATGCGCGAGCTCTTGTTGCTATACGAATGCACTTGTTGGGGTTTCTCGTGCGGCGAAAGAAATCGTGTGTTCTTTGGGCGCGCCACTGAATGACGTCGCTCTTTGCCAGCTGATCAGTCAGGAAGGTTCCACATTATAAAACTTGTTAATAATTCAACTTACAGTTCCAAGTCGCTATAGTTTGCTTTAGAACGGCTGTAGTCTCAATTTCCCTCCTAAAAAATCACAGACGGAGGAGCAAAAATTGCCAGTTCTGCATGGGTACGCTCAACAACTTTGATGCACAAGGACAAAGCAGAGAAAAGCCGATGAATAGTTATTCCTACTTCACAAACGACTAATACGCTTCTATTACAAGTCAACCTTCGAGTAGACTGCGGACAAAAATGCCAGTTGGATGATCCGACTAGTACAGGAAAATATGTCCCTTAGCTTAAGCGGTCGGATAGCTCAAGTAGCGTATTAATAATACTATAAATTTCATGAAGATGGGCTCTACATATCCCTTAAGATCAAACTAGACAATTCTATTAATCTGAATTCATTTCTTCGTCCAGCTCGATGAATGTCAGGATTATTTGGAGGCAAAGAGCAGCCAACTGCCTTGGGCCTAAGAAAAACAGTGGCATAGGTTTGGGCTAGAACCTTAAGCCAATTTTTAAAACTCTATATCTCTACCAACTCTAGAAATATAATCTAGATCTATATAGAAATATAGAAAAAATCTAGAAAATTAAGATTAACTTAAACCATGTGGTATCAAGAAAAACCTCCACGGGTTTTCCAGACTCGGGGCGGGTTTTAGCTCTAGAATCCGATCAACTCAAGAAATGACCACTATTACAGCTACTTATAGCTTTGTTTCCGCCATTAACTCTTAGCTTCTGGTTACCGCTTTATTCTGTACGGAGGTGTGTTCTAAAAGCAATAGAGCCGCGCTAGTTAGCTAGGCCCGGTACATATTACTGGGTCAAGAATGTAATCATACAATCTCTACCATTTCCGTACCCAAGTGCTGTGCTAGCATCTTTGACTGTTTTATGAATAGTCTTACAAGAAGCCATAGCTTTCTTTGGTCCTGAACAGCAGCCCACCAATCTGTCTCGAGGATGCAGTAGTACTTTTGGGATATAACTTATGGCCGAATCACTCGACCTCTTTCCATGCAAAATATTGGTAAGTGAGATATACCGTTATCATTGCGACCATGAATGCTCCAAAGGCGAAGGCAGACGAGTTATCCGCAGTGATTGTCGCGTAGAGGACGACACTCACACCAATTGCCAAAAGTATCAGGAATATTGAGAACAAAATCATTGACCAATTCAGGCATTCGTTAATTCGAATGCCCCATCCGATAATACGCTGTCCATCATCTCCAGGTAGCCGAATCAATGGTTCCCTGATTTTCTTGGGAAATCTGTTTAACCAGAAAGTGTCGGTATGAGGTCCTGGCTTTAGCAGATGTTGCAATGGTATATCCACAAATTCGACATCTTCCATCGGGACTGGTTTATAGATATATCTTTTGGCCTTGACCTCAGCCTCTGGAGGAATAGTTCTAGTCTTGAACCACCTGGGGCAGGTTTCCATCCCTATTGGTACTAACTGAAACTATATAAGAGTGTTAGTCTGAGTTGTTGCGTTATTATCAAATAAGTACGTACTCGAACAAAGTCTCCTGATGAAACTTTATGAAGGTGCAACTTGCTCAGGACTGAACTCAGTATTAAAGGAAAGTTAAAACGCTGAGGTAGCGAGAGGAGTGTTGGAATTTTGATTGAGATTGTGCGCAGCAGGTTGCAAACCCACGATGGAAGGGTATTTGCAATTCTGAATTCATGTTCCTTGCGTACCCTCTGATATTCTTGGTGCATTTGTTGGAACAGATATTGG
Source organism: Aspergillus caelatus (assembly GCF_009193585.1). NCBI lineage: Eukaryota > Fungi > Ascomycota > Eurotiomycetes > Eurotiales > Aspergillaceae > Aspergillus > Aspergillus caelatus. Next base: position 58,687 of record NW_022475372.1, read on the forward strand.
TCACTGGTTAGAGACCCAACTTCGATATGGACAAGCATTGTTGAGTTTTTTGTGTTGACACACATAAGAAGGAATTGTGCCTCCTGATTTTGTGACATTGTTCCCTCGGCTTGGATATTTCCAATCACCGTGGATTGAAGAGGCTGGCCATTTGCAGCATTATTCAGCGCAGAATTTCTGTTAGATACTGTCACACTCACTCTGTCATTCAAATGCGCTTGAGGTGGGGGGTATATATAGTTTGAGCTAGGTGAGTTATGCCGACCATTGCTGACAGCGGCGATGCTAGCAAGGAGGCTCTGCCGAGCTTTTTCAATCCCACCTATTGACAGCTCCTTGACATCAATGTATGAAAGTTCCCCACATCCCTAGAAAACAATTAGAACGGGGTTGTGTGAGGAAAATGGAAGACTAACACATCTATAGTGGATTCGTTCGTAACCAGCTGCTGGTGGGGAGCAGATATTCTTCAGGCGCAGCCACCAAGATGAACATATCATCTCTATCCTGGTGCCTCTACTGTCGGTTGAGATGCTAGGGCTGCCTTTCTTGATATTCTTGTTTCGATCTGTGTCACCTTCTGTCTTCTTCAATTCTAGCCATTCACTGAATTCTTGGCAAAGGTACATAAATGCATGCGTCGTTAGTAGGAATCGCTGAACGCCTTCAAGGCTGCTGAATGAGGCCTGCTCAGGTCCTTCTGGGTCATCCGAATCACTTTCAGTAGAAGATCCGTTGGTATATGCGTCCGGGGGATCTTCAAAATGTAGCTTGGTGTGGTCTTCCTTTTGTGACTCTAGCCATGCATTAACCCGGGCTGCTTTTGGCGCATCTGATCTCTGTTCAATAGGAAGTTTTGTGTTATCCTGCTGTAGCATTTTACGGATTTCTGTTGCTGTCCGCTGAGCGGATAACTGCACAAAATGTGCCGCTTGGGATTGAAGCTCGTTTGCCGCTTCGCCTTTTAGATTCCGGCCAAACTTCTTGAGGATGCGTGTAAAGTTCCTCTGGAATCTATCGGGGCCAACTCTTAACATAGCCGTTGGGAACAGAGCTCTTAATTTATCATCGTTCAAAAGTAAACTGGCCAGCTCCGAAATAGCGATTGCCCTCAACTCGCCTTGAGATGACTGGGATGATAAGATCGACGCTTCAGAGAAGATACTCTCAATATCGCTTTGGATACAATCTTCATTTTCGTAAGCTGAATGTAGGTTCAAATCCTGATAACTGTTTCTGATAGACTGAAATCCTCGTTGAATAGATGAGTAAGGCCGACTGGTTATGAAAAACCGCAGGCGTATTGAGTTCAACTCCTGAACATGTGGTAGTAGTTGGAGGATAGCCCTAATATCATTGTCACCGTCACATTCATCCAGTGCATCAATCACAATCACTAGAGGTGAGCTCTGATGTTTTGGCCTTTCTAAGCTGAGAAGTGGCTCGAGGAGCAGCTTATCAAACTGCTCCTTGAGTGGTTTAGCTGAAATTCCTGGGTTATCTCGTAATACCTGTAGAATAGCAGCACGTAGCCTCGGAATCCTGGTGAATAGTTGCGTGGTAATAGTTGGGAAAAAAAGAGCTGCATTTCCACGATCCCCTTTACCACTCGTAAAAAAGAAGCTTGCCCCCAGCAACCGTCGCTCCTGAAAGGTTTTGGCCACTGTTCGTGCTATTGTAGACTTGCCAGTTCCGGGGTCACCATTGAGCCAAAACAAACACTTCCCTTCTGGTAAGACCGCCCATTCGTCGATCTTTTTGAGCAAAAGCTCTGTTCTAGCTCCAATGATAAATTCTTCGCGTTGATCTATATATATTCCGAGCTCGGCTCCTTCAGCAACTGGTAAATCCTGAAAATTGAAACTTTGCAGCATAGCATCAATTTCCTCAGCCGATCCGCTATCGATTGAATGAATCATATCACCGTCCTCGGATGTAATGTCCAATTGGGTTTGGGTCTCTGCCAGAGAACAAGTGTTAGGCACGCCGAGATGATTTAGAGTAGCTAGAACTAACCTTCCATAACTTCACTGACTTTTGGCTCAACATATACCCGCCGACAGTCAATTTGAGACAAGAGTTCTTTTGCGTATGCAGCTGCCACTATTGCGGCATAGCCTTGCCATTCCTTGCTTTTATGGGAGTCGGTATAGTCACAAATGCCACGGATAACCAAGCAGGGGATATGATTCATTAGTCCTACCGCTTCCGTTTCAAAGCATAGAACATCTTGATCTGCAGCTAGCTTATCACGGAATATCGCATCTTTAATCGCCATGTTCGTAGATGCTATCAAACCATAATGGATAGTGGGATCCTCCCCCTCCCTTCGCCTTGGTCGGAAAATCAACCTCGAGTCATCACAACACTCGGCACAGCTTGCCTGAGAATTTGGATGAGTAAACTGGCTTTCATAAAGCCTATCAGTTTCAGAATGGGGTCGTGTATACTTTTGTCTCAGACTTTTGTTACCTTTAAGCACAGCTTGAATGCTCTCCTTTATCCGATGGCCCTCTAACGCATACCGCGCTTGGAGCCTATATACAGCTGTGAGTAGGATAGTAGGGGGCTGGCCGGAGAACCCTATTGGATGGAATTCTTCTTTTTGCAACTCTTTACCCATGTCATATTGCAGTAAGCCGCCATGTCTACTTTGGGATGAGCTCACGACAACGTCTCCCAGGCGGATATCCTCTTTTGTTGGAGCACCCCCCCCAATCCCAACAATTAGCCAAAACCGGATGTCTGGAAAGCTGATTACCATATCTCTAGCTACCCTGGCTGCTGATGTGCCGTATGGAACCAGTGGTGCGGCAATAACAACCTGATGGCCTCCAATTTCTCCCAATGTATAGACATTATAATCCACTGGCGAAAGTATCTTCGGTTGGCTATGCCTTTTATCAAGAAAAGCTCGGGCAGCGGCATATTCTGTCTCCAACGCGCATATCCACCCAACAGTGTACTGAGCTGGTTCTGACATAGTGGGAGCGGAAGCAGTATGATTTAGGGCGGGGCTTTGGAATACTTATTCCGTGCGGTATATTTATTGTCTTTTCTGTATGAAAGGGAAAGTTGATGTTGAAGGTAGATGATGGAAATTAGATGTCCAGCCTTATCCAAGTACTTAAGAAAGAGGGGTACCAAGAAAACAAGGCTGTTTGGATACGGCGCATATAATTGGCTTGCTACAATATCCTACTACTAGTAGTATTATCACCTAACACGGGAAAGCAAGGAGCATCTCAGGAATAGGAGCCCATACTCAGGTAGTCGAAGGATGCTGCTATTTGTAACGGACATTTTCAGTACTATTGAAGTTTAATTGATGATTAGTTAATATCTCTTCGTATTGTAGAAAGTAACGATAGGAAACTCATCATACAGTCTATGCCTACGTAAATGATTAGACTGACTGAGGCTTCCCGTAGCTGCTGCCCGTTGCTATTTGCAAGTACACTGGTGGGGCAAGTACACTGGTGGGGAGGTAGGCTTTTGTATATATCTCTTTCATTGAATTGACTCACAGAAAAGAAGCTCAGCAAAGGTACATCATATGATTATAGGAATTGACCTATGGTCCACAGATGATACTGCAAAATGCTTTGGCTGAAGAAGGACGGGGATTTCTTTTTATTTCTTTTTCTTCTTTTGTTTTTTCCCTAAATATTTCGAGGTCTATCTTTTTATGAGGATATTGCCACGGAGCATCTAATGCTTGATATAGAAGCATAAATTCGTCGGCTTTGCACTCCTAGTGGCCATCGTAATGCAACCGAAATGGAGACTGCTCGAAGCTTTACAAGTAGAATCGACCTTATCGCAGTCGATCCGTTTTAAGTATATTCAATTTCCAGGTGGACTTAAACCGTCTTCCAGCATACCTCTCAAATTACCTACACCAGAGACAGCATCGAAAGCGGAATGTCGAATTTGGGACAAAATTTGGAGATCATCTTTTGACCTTGTTCAATATCTTGGAAATTTAGACGGGAGCTTTTGCCTGCCCTAGAGGAATATCTAACGAACCAGTATAACTCACACACCACCCTCCTTCTTCGCGCTAATATTCGCTCCATCCTCAGTAACATCCAAAGAGCTACCCAGAGTAGCAGTCCATTTCCTCACCAAATGCCCTTTTAAGATAATCACCGCCATGATGATATCAACAAAAACAATCAAAAACGCACCCATCCCCCACATCCAGCCCACGCCAACAGAAGACTGCCACTGCGTAACGATGAACACAGACATCAGCCCAAATGAGACCCGATACGCGTTAAGCGACACAGAAGCCTCGACGGGGTTATTCAGGAAACATTCGATGATATAGTTATAGCAGACCGGGAGGGCAAGCAGGGCTCCGAACCAGATGAGGAACGAACCCAGTGCCAGAACCATAAAGTGGAGGTGATATTCGAGGCCGGCGCCGTAGATACCGAGGCCGATGGGGAGGATGATGCTCGGCAAGATGGTGTTTGCGAGTCGGTATTCTGTGTGCCAGGTTCCGCCGCGGCGACGGGCGAGCCAGAGAGGTGTCTTGTCGTTGAAGAAGAAGCCGTAAACTTGGGCGCTGATGATTCCGACCCAGGCTGTCATGGTGAAGAAGGCCATTTGGAGGGAGGAGAACCCATATCCGCCTGCTTCCTCGGGGGGTTCGAGGTAGGTAGCCAAGGTGGAGGCTTGCATGATGGGGAGACCGAGGGCAATGAAGATGTAGGTTCCTGTTAGGAGTGTGATGGGGGTGAATGTGATCTGGAGGGGGGTGATTGCTTTGCGGACCTAATGATATCGTTAGTTACATTGATTCTGAGCTTTTGGGTAGTTAGAGCATATTTGGATGCTATTGGGGAAAGCTTACGAATTCTGGTCCCTTGCCCGATGGTTGTGTCCTAGTACCCGGCAAGTAGGTGGCGATGCGATTGGCAAGCCAGCCCTTGGGAAGGGGAGCACGCTTCGGCATGGATGGGTCCCGGGGAAAAGTAGTGTCTTCAACAAAGAAAAACACGGCAATGATGGCCGCACCCACAGGGCCCAGAGTCCACCAAAAGACATAGTTCCAGGGCTTATGCTCGGCAATGAAACCGCCCAGAGTACCACCGCCGACGACAGCAAAAATGATAAGGACTTCGAAGATGGCGAATGCCTTACCCCGCTGATGCAGGTAGAACATATCCATGATGTAACCGCTACCCAGGATAGCAGGAATACCACCGAACATGCCGCAGAACAGCCGCGAAATAGTGAAGGAGATATAGTCATCAGCACCCGTCATCTCGGCAGCCCAAATCTGGCAGGCGAAAATAGCCACCAGACTCCAGAGTACCACTGAACTGCGACCGATGACAGCCACAAGAGGAATGATGAAGAAAGGCCCTGCGACCCATCCTGCTAGACCAGCGGCAACCGAGTTTAGTAGGTCGGTTTGAGTCTTGTGATATGCTGGGATTTGGTAGACGAAGGTGAGTTGATTGGAATTAGGCGACATCTGACCCGCGAAACCGGCCAGACAGATACATGCGAATATGGTAATTTTCTTGTGCATGGGCCAGTTCTGGAGGTTTGTTAGAGGGACGCGTCGCAAAATGCTATATCAATGTTTTTAAGATTGTTTGACCTACCAAGGGGTCTTCCGGGTCATCGCTCGGCTGAGGAATAAGGACGATGCCATCGTCATTCTTCTTGGAATATTCTGAAGATTGGTCGCTTCCAGTTGCGACCATCACATCCGGCGAGGGATACTTGTCCTCCTGCTCCATTGCAGACATGGTAAACGTGCAACCAGTTGCAGAGAGCTTATCCAACGTTGACAGGGAAGGAAAAAAAAAAAAAAGCAAAGGGGTTAATCTATTGGAAGGATTTCTTCTTCATGAGCTGCCAGACATGTGATTTATACTCGCATTGTTGATTTGCAGATTCTATTATTCATTCAAACCCTACTTGCAAGGATTATTTTCATACTAATTTACATTCGAGCGAAAGCAAAGAGCAACCCCTGCATGATAGTAATTAGTAGTCTCGATGTAACATCGACCATAGGTTCACGGCGACATGGGGTCCGCAATAACAATTCATTAATCGCCTGTCTCAGGTAGAAAATCTAAACGCAAGCGATTTTATTGGGTTTCGAACGAGACCCCTTCTGGGAAGCTTACTTGCGGACGGGGTGACATTCCGCGGATACTAAAAAGCGACGGTTCGCGGTTAGGGTTTGTTAGTGCACGAGGTGGCACGGAGCTAAGACGGGTTAGCAACGCTTATTACTGATCAGGAGGGATTGGCTAGGTTTTCTTATTGGCCGGCCAGAACAATTCCGCGGGAGCACTGATACTCAATACTACCTGATGCTCCACCCTAAAATGCCAAGAACGCTTCGATATGAATGTCATTAGGCTACGAAGTAAATTTTCTTGTCCAGGTTCCTCCGAGGACATCGTTATACCAAGTGGAGCGCCTGAGATTGGTTCGTGGTTATGCTTCAATTTCAGATTGTATCGTAAATCTATTTTTTGTTCTAGACGTATCTCCTTTCGGCACTCTCCTCCGAAGTTGGTCTCGCATCTAGGTCACTCTCCACAGTATGCCCTAGTGTGGTGACCACCTCAATGGAGGTGGTTTTCATGATACCCCGGTCATCTAGACGAAGTTGAGACTCGCTGTCCCCGCCATAGTCATCTCTCTCGTCTGGCTCGTTTCTAGTATCAAATACAGTATGCCCCCACTCGATTCGCGAGGTTCGCCCGGTGCGCGTGGTCCGGAGCGGTAGAGAATGCGATTTGTCACGAGAATAATAGTTTGTAGTCACGGAGTTATGACCGAGGAGTGGTCGGACAGATGGGGCGGCGGCAGCGATAATCCCAAATGTCGCTTCCAGTCTGCGCCGGAGCCAAGTCAGCATCGCTTTTATTCTTTTCCAAGTCGGTGGAGTATAGGTTAGTTAGTGACAACTTACACTGCCCACATGAATAGGTCAACCAGGTCCCCTAGATAATAGTACCATCAATAATCTGCTCCAATATACCAGCATGACACATTACGTGCGAAGAATTATACTCACAAGTTGGATCTTCCGTTGTCATCAAACTAGGAACAAGGGCTGTGCGAGCAATTGCGAAACCGCCGCTCCTGGTATTCCAGCCTTTCAGTCAGCAATCCTTTCCCCCATAGCTTGTTCTGATCACCATTTACTCACGCGAAGCCTAATGCCATAATCCCGCATATGCCCACTTTCACTCTTTTCGGGAGTTTAATGTTCCATAGAAAAACAATTGGCAGAATGGACAAAGCAAAATCCGTTGATGCAGCAATCGCTATGCAGATTATGTCAGGCTATACCGTCACTAAATGGGTGGGCGTCGTACCTCCTTGGGCGATTCCAATTGCATCGATCGCATTAGCCGACCAACAGTGTCCTTCCACCGACTTATCCCAATTACGTTCCACGGGGGTGCATTGCGGAAATATAACGGCGGCATCGAGTACGCTGGTGATGGTGTTGAAGGCGATAAAGCACCAGAAGAAAATCCTCCATTTCTTGCTTGTGAGGCTGGGGGCAACAATTGTTAGCCGCAGCGTGACCATGGTCAATATCCCAGTATCAGTACTTACAAAAGTCTTTTTAAAAACAGACTAATTGAAATCTTGAGGAAGACAGTTGTGAAGATTAATAGAAATTCACATATCCGCAAGAGCTTCATGCTGTAAGTCGCATGGTCATGGCCCACGTACTTTACGTGTCGTCCAAAGCCATACGAGGTTGCCCCAAGAACCAGTCCCAGAACAACCAGTTGGGTTACCTGGAGTTATACCGGGTTAGCCAAGTATTCGGAGAATGTAAATCCGCGACAACTCGAGATTCACCATTGCAAAGACATTGAACCAGTCATCCCAGGACAATATCCGGATCATGTACCGTCGTACATATAGCCGTAATAATGTGAGAATTAGGGCAATTATAGTCGTAGCAATGGTTGGTACAGTAACCATCGACGCTCTAGAGACGTCGCCGCCATCAGATGGTACTGTTGACCTCTCCATGAGGTTTGATGGTCTGTGGTGACAGTCACAGGGGAAATCGGGGACGCTTATCGGGCGACGACGGCCATGATTTTTTTTTTATTGCCAAAGCAGAGAAACACAAACAAGAACGAAAAAGACAAAAAAAAAAAAAATATAATAAAGCCTAGCAGGGGGCCAGGATTGGTATCAACACAGGGATACCCTGTAGAATGACCACTAACTCCCGTAAGAAGCTTTGCCGAGGCTTCCCCCTACTAGTACACGTGTCTTGCCCTTGCATTCCAGCCGGAATACTTTGGTTCTAGGAATGTAGGCTGACGCTGAGATTAATTTCTAATTAATTACATACAGCGTGGAATTAGGCACACACGCACACACACAGAGAGAGAAATCAAAATTCAGCAGGACAGGTTCCCAGACCAAGCGTTGGATCTCGAGGGTTGCTTTTGTTTCTTGACCCCACACGGCCCGGGACGCCGTCGAACTTTGACCTCCACACGATCCCTGTCATGGTGCCTCGACCGATGCGACGCACTTATTTTAGACATACGAATCGCCGTGCCCCTCGTGGAGTTCCTCTGCCTGATCCCTGTTCAGATTAATAACGCATATATTAAGTCTGGACCAACCACCCGCCCCCCGGCTCATTCGGATATCTCCGCTCTTATATTGAACATGCAAGGCTGGCTGACTGGCTGGGGCTTATTTTGATTGGAATTACTAAGGTAAATGATCGCTACCAGGAAAGACCCTAATCATGCCACGTCCTGGTTCTACGTACTTTTATTGAGTTGTGACTGTGACTGACCCACGCTCCACATAGCTCTTTTCAGTATCTTAGCCCGCAGGATCACCTTGATTTCGACGCACATTCCCCTGTGTGAGTAGTCTCAGAAAAAGCTTAACGATCATTACCTGAACTGTGTTACGAAAAAGAAGAAAAAAAAATAAAAAGAAAGAAGAAGAAGAAGAAGAAGAAGAAGAAGAAGAAAAAGAAAACAAGAGGTAAAAGAGTTTGGAACTATTTTACCTGAAGTCAAAAATGGGCAGGGTGGAATCAAATAAGGATTTCACCGTCACCATTGTCGGCGGTGGGATTGGCGGCCTGGTACTTGCCGCCGGTCTCCTACGACGCAAAGTACCCGTCCGGATCTACGAGGCGGCACACGCCTTCGCTGAGATCGGGCTTGGCTTGTCGATTGGTCCTGCTGCTCACCGTACTATGCCCCTCATTGACCCTCAAATTCGAGAAATCTATGACTCGCTCGTCACAACTCACGCAGATAGCCCTGGATACGAGTCCTTCCGCCAAACATGGTTTGAGATCGTTTGGGCCAGCGGCGCCCGGGAGGGTGAGACGCTGATGAACCTGAAGGCGCTTCCGTCGGGGCAGACAACGTTGCGCCGAGCGGACTTTCTCGATGCATTAGTGAATCTGATTCCTCCTGAGATTGTGCAATTCGGGAAGCGACTTGAGAGTCTCGAAGAAACAGCTGAGGGTGTATCCTTGCGATTTGATGATGGCACGATAGCCATCGCTGATGTTGTTGTTGGGTGTGATGGTATCAAATCCAAGGTGAAGGAGTCGATGCTGCCGGAAGAATCAAAGGAGAAACAGCCCCAGTACAGTGGAATGTACGGGTATCGCGCTGTACTGGATATGGATGAGATGGTGGAGGCCGTCGGCGAGCAACGTGCGAGGGTGTCCACCATGTATGTCGGAAACGGGGCATACGGTATCTCCTATCCGATCATGCGGGCCAAGAAAGTGAATTTTGGCCTTTATATCTTGAGTGAGAAATGGGATTGTGACACCTGGGTTCGGCCAGCCAAGAGGGACGAGATGCGACAGGATGCCAGTAATATGGGCAGATATGTGAATGCCGTCATTGAAGTATGAAATCAGGTCCGAATCCATTCTGTCTGAGATACCAGCTGACTTGGCTCACCTAGCGCATGCCCGACCCCTCACAATGGGCGATTTTCGAGCATCCTCATATCTCCACATACTCCCGGTCTAAGGTTGCCATCCTTGGAGACGCTGCACATGCCTCTACACCGCACCAGGGCGCTGGTGCCGGCCAGGCTATTGAAGATGCGCATGTTATTGCTGAGCTCCTCGGGGATCCGCGTGTCACTAAGCCGGAGGATGCTGTAGCTGCGTTCAAGGCATATGATGAGGTCCGACGACCGCGGAGCCAGAGGGTCGTCACTAGTAGCAAGGAAAATGCGTACCTCCTCTGTTTGTGCTTGGACGGGGTGGGTGATGATGAAGAGAAACTCAAGGAGACGTGGAACCAGCGTCTTCGCTGGCTTTGGGATCTGGATATACAGGAACAGGCAGAGGAAGCCAGGAAGAAAATGATCGAGCACATGCAAGGATGAAGGAGTATATCACGAGTATATCACGCACCAGCCATCTAGGTAAGTAAATAAGGAATACCAGCATTTTTAAGAAAAACTCCTGTAAATAAGACCATAGCCGATAGTCATCGAATGTCAGCATCTTGTTTCCCAAAGGATGACCGAAGGTAAATTATATTTATAGACTATGTCTAAAAGCAGTTATATAGACATACTAATACTCGCTGAAGCTCCATTTCCCGGGGCACCACTAGGCCGGTAGCTGGTATGCTAGTAACAGTGGGCTGTTCGGTGGAAACCCTAGAATCTAAGAACGATCGACATTATCCATAACGCCACTGCCACCTCCAGACTAGGTGTGGAACCATGCACATGCCTACGCGGATAAGCGCATATGTTGCATTTAAGCATCACTTCTAAGAGGCACGATGTGGGTACGGTGATTGACACAGTGCATGACAGCTCAACCCGTTTCTTCGGGATGAAAAAGTACGGATTGACCTGTCTAATAATAGGACCCATACATCTCCCCACTACAACTAATGTAGCTCACAGGGGTAGAGGTAGGTCAATGCATGCTTATACTTATACTTACTCCATCGGATCTCTGGTACAGCGGGGCCATCAAGTCTATCCATGTTTAGTGGACCCATCAAACCCATGTTCATCCAGACTAGGTAATTCCCATGGTATCCTCTATTTCATGTCTAATGGCCATCATCTCTTTCACGCCCTTAAGGCTAAGGGGTACAGCTACTTCAATTCAAAGGACTTCTCCGGGGGCGACTGTAGCGATCACAGCCATGTGTGCGCTCTTGACGTGGCCAACACATTCGAATATACTTTTAACCTTGATGATCAGCTTATCAGGTCTTCCAATTGTGTTTAAATAGAGTAAAAATAAAGAAGAAAAAGGGAAAAAACAAAAGGAGGGGAACGTCAGTGCTGCACCTAGGGACAGCGATTCTATCACCACTGGACTCATGCTATTTAAAAGAGACAATCTGTGCGTCCGTCACCAATATATGTATTTTCTTTATTTATGATTTCCCCAGATAGCGGTACACGACTATGTACAGGAAGTGTTACAACTTCCCACGTTTGGGTATATCCTATATCTCCAGTAAAGCATCCATGTAGAACTGGTAACTACTATGTGGTTGTTCCAGTTGGTAGTGACTGAGCGGGATCTGTTTCCTTCTCGCTGAATACCCTTCTTGGTCTTAGACGGACAAGGTCTGCTGAGCACAATTCTCGCTGCCGTTATGATACGCTTAGATGCGAAAAAGAAAAGAAAAAAGGATTGTGTCCTGGCATAACTCTAAATGGTGGAATAGTGACCATGTACGCTCATCGCAAACGATTACACGCCCACTCATCAGCAGCTCCTCGTCTTCTATATATCCCTCCTGTGACGCACAGCCTAGGCCTCTCAAACTCCTTGGTACTTGCCAGAGACGACTCGACATTTTGAATAATTTCTTCAAATTGCGGGTTTCTACCGGCAGAGTAACTTTCGAATGCTTGACCAAGACTGATCTCATCCGCATTGTATATATTCTCTCCAAGATACCGTACTGTAATTGAGCAACTCGTTATTGGTCCTCGGAACTAGGAAAGGTTTTTTAGAATTATACTACAGATGGCTAGTAGAAAGGTGAGCGTTGCGAGTAGGTTATTTGCTGAACCATGGCTAGTATATTCTATTTACAACTGATTCGGTTATCAGATCTGTCTGTTCTGGGGATGGCTAATGTGGTGAACCAATGATACAACCTCATAGGCTTGAAAGGGAGGCTAGGTAGAGTCTGGATTCAGTGGAAAGGGCATAGATTTGTTCCGCATTCGTTTATAATGGAGTAACCGACTTCATGGTCTTATATAATTGACTTGTCGCAGGGCCTACATATCTTTTGAGGCTATTCTTAGCTTTTTATAGAGTTAGCCACCCGCAGAAGTTTGGTTCCCTGGAAACTCACCAACCTAATTCCATAGCTTTGCCTTACTTGTTTCCGTACATCATTCAGAATCTATGAACTTGACCGTGACAATTGTCCTGTGGTTCTTGAAACAGTACAGAAAGCTATATCTCCGGGAAATGCTTATTACATATTGCAAATTTATATACCGGTCGCATTCCATGAGAACCCGACTACTGTAAAACTCATAGGGCGACTGGGGTCGGATACACTTACGCAAGGGAGCTTCAATGCCAAGTCGCAATTAGGCAAGAGGCAAGGTTATAATCTTACCAGCTTCAGTTGGATTTGCAGTGTCGCTCCTAGGCCGAGTATATTCTCCCTCTATTCCAATCGAATTAGACGTGCCCTGTTAGATAAACGGCACCTGAGCAGGAAAGGATTTGATTCATACATCACCGCGAGGCCTAAACATACAATGAAAACTAGCAATACATAAATCCAAGCAGTCAGCAAAGCTAGAACCGATATCAAATAGCATCAAGATAGTGGGACAGTGCCACGCGATTAATGCAAGCAATCAAAAAAGTTTAATGTTCTCAAGACTATCCGCCAATTCATTCTCATCCTCCTTGGTTTCCTTGGGCGCGACCTTCACTGGGGAGTCAGGAAATTCGCCGGGGATCCGAGGAAGGGGGCCACAGCCTGTGGGTGTTGGCATAATCTCGACCGCGGAATAGTAGGCCTCGGGCAACACCGACGGCGATGCAGGCGGTATGATCAAACGGTGTACCGAGGTTGACTTTGCGTTTCGTGAGCGTTCAATTGGAGTTGGGGTTGGAGGATCGCTGTAGTCACCATCAGGCGCTTCAGATGCAGAGCTTGAAGGAGAAAGTCCAGGCATCGATTCCGCATCGTCATCCCCAGTTACGATATCATTATCGACAACGGACTTGCCCGAAATATTTGGCTCAGAATGTACCACTTCTTTGTCCCATGATTGGACATATTCCTGAGCCCATTTGAGCCATCTGTCTGGATCTGCAGAGAAACCAGGAACTGGGATAGACACTTGGGATCGCTTATCGATGCTCTGGAAGCCCTTTGAAAACTGGCACCAAACTTCAACTCGTTGGTAGATGTCATTGAGATCAGCTTTGAACCATTCTGTGTGAATTGCGTTGCACGTAAGACATTCATGCTTGTATCGATATTGAGTTAACTCCAACTGCACTACCCTTTCGAATACCTTCGAGTTTGGACAATGGAGGCACCGTTGTTGCGTAAGATTAGGATAGCACTTCTCATGTTCACTAGCCCTTCGCGATGGATTGCGAGTACGCCCGAGCCTGCACATGCCTTCCGCCTCTTCACACTGAAAGATATATAAATGATCTCTATGATCCTTCCAATTGTGGGTAATGAAGTTTTGACTTATCTTGCGGTCTATTATCCGATCAAGTTCCTGGTTGAGCTCACCCCCGACCAGTTCATCGATCTCGGCAGGTTGATAAGGCGTAAATTCCAACTTGGAGCTTCCCTTGTCGTTGTTCGACTGTGCATTGACATTTCTCGGCGGTGTTTCTAGACTAACAGTCGCGCTGTCTTGCGATTGAAGCTCGGCATTCCACTGGGGCACGGCTGCGTCTATTTTGTTTTTTTGACGCCCGCAGATAGTAAGCTTGGCCAACTCCATTAACATATCTTTTCTCCTTTCATAATCAATCTTAGCCTCGTAGCTGTTCTGAAGCTCTGCGTGTAGTTCGTTGATCCGACAAATATTGGGCTGCTTCAAGCTCGGCACCTTCAAGCCCGGCGCCTTTGAGCTGCAGCGATTTCCACCATCTGTGTATGCGGCACACTGGGTATGTTCGGGGTACGAGGACAATAAAAGATGAAATGGAATGAAAGATTTCTTCTTTGCCGGCATTTCTACCTACCTTGTGGATGAATATATCCAACGTTGCCCAGTGGACGATAGGGGCCTGGGGCTCACCTTGTTTATCATATATGGCGCTCAGCCCCCCTCCCCAAAATCAAAAGCAGTCCTGGGGATCCGAGAGCAAGAAATGCGCCTTGTGACCCCTGCGGCACCGGCATGAACGAACCCCTCTCAACGCTTGCCAAAGGATCATTACCCCGGCTTGGGTGAGCCTGCCTGCGAGTCATGTCCATTTTCAAGAAACATGATTGGTCCGGGGAAACGAGTGAGCTGTCGGCGGCCCGCCCCAAAGGCGTGGTGGATACGACGAGCTACTTTGAGAACAGGGGGCTTGGGCTAGCCGAACTGTCGGATTGTGCTCACGAGGACAGTGTCGATCCCATATCGGGAGGGGAAGATAATATTTGATTGGCTGATCAATATATTTCGTGCGTCGGTTCCTGCAGCTCTGCTCTCAAATGACAAATATTTTTGATTGCGTGCCGAGCTCTTTCACCTTCAGCCTGATGTTATATCAGCTTCGGAAAGAATAGCGAGAACAGGGGATGAACCGAGAATATCCGATCAGCTGTACCTACAATTGCAATAGCCAAACCCGGAACGAGATGTGAAGATAATCTGTCAGAGGCAATGCCTATCCAGATTGGGGTTTTCGGGCACTATTGCGGCGTGTCGTTTCAAACCATTATATTGACACAATAGTCTTCTAGTGCTTGGAAGTCACCTGCCCATCTGGACAGGACTTTTGCCGACATCACGCTTGTGACGGAGATTATCGGCCCCAAAAGTCCAATGGCGCATGGTCTACCTGTAGGCAACGGCAGGGTTCGGGTGTGTTCTAAATTCGCACTGCCAAGCGCGCCGGTGCCTGGAGCGATGGCACCAAGTAGATAATCACAATCAAAGGCTACAAGGTAGCGGGCACCAAAATCTATGGCTAGGTAAGATAGCCAGGTTGGGGCAAATGATAATAGTCAAATATTTCGTTGGGCTGACTTCAGGTCCATACCTTACTAAGAAGATGAGCACGATATAGTAGTGGCCCAGATTTACTTAGTTGAGAGTATGCTTCTTTTTAGCACCCCATTATATGACTCTAATAAATCACACTGCTTCAATAGACATGGGATCTGAAATACGTCAAAGCTTTCTGACATCTATTTATGCACTATATAATTCTTTGAGACTATAAAATTAGTACATACGACCACAGGGTGTGGAGAACAGGGCTTCCCGTCCGCTCAGCCGTACTTAAGCCACACGCCGGGAGGTTAGTAGTTGGGTGGGTGACCACCAGCGAATCCCTCCTGTTGTATGTTTTTTTTCCCTTCTTTTACTTATCCAGTGAGTGGCGCTTTTACCCTGTTTCTCCTGAAGCAGCCTCAACCCATTTAAATTACTACTCATTGCATCATTATAACCCTTGCTTGCATGTCTGTCGTGTCCTCTGGCCGTGCCTTTTTCTTTTCAGGCACCTTCTCCGGTCCGTGATTGTCGACCGCCATTCGACCCTAGTCTGATTGCTTTTCTTCTTCCTTTTTCTTCTTTTCTTACGTACGGCCTTTCCTAAAATATATTATTTCTGCACTTTCATCTTGGAGTGGCATATATAGATTCGAGTCTACATATTACTGGTTGTAATGCCAAGCAGTTGTCGGATGAGTTCTCTATTGCTTATTTCTACCCATGTTCATAGTGAAATTACATAGTGACCAGCCAGTCAGTATAAACCAGTTCAGTTTACATCACATTATACACAGCGACCGATAATAACCCTGTCGGTCCCTCCGACAGCAAGTTAGCGAAGGTTATATAGGTCTTCTTCGAGTCTCTCCTGTTCTGCCTAGGGACCTTTATCGCTACTGACTTCAGAATCAATGATAAAAAACTGTACAAAGTAAAACGGCGGCCTTTCGACTCTGCATTAACTACAATGAATTGGAATAGGGCAAGGAAGAAAGAGTACTTAATGAAGCCTTGCAACATATCTTATCGAAGGCGGTCGTGGTTGGCAGAAGTATGCCCCTGGGTGGGGCCACAGTATCTATAGGACTTCTTATAAAACTGATATAATCAACAGAGGTCAATCGTCTTGGGTAGTACAATTTTTAAGCACAAGTTTTCTAAGTATTGTTCGACATCTTGTCGTTCCACATAAATGGTGCTATCTAGTCAACAGCGTCCTTTTCAAGAAAGTGCTCTACCATAAGCTGCAAAATATGATCATGTCCATAACGATTAGCATAGATCAAAAATTCTGGTTCAATTTCAGGTCCATGCTGGAGGATAAATCGAACTGTATCTTCATCACCTTGCTTGATTGCCAGCGCCAGCGGTACATCTGCCTCAGCGCCATGTCGAACGAGGCTCGTGGTAATGAGCTCGTCCTTGTTGCCAATAGCTAGATACATTGGTGTTTTCTCATTCTTTTCTGCATTTACATCCGCACCATTGTCCAGTAATAACTGAACGATATCCCGTTTCCCCTCGCTTACGGCCAGATGTAATGGCGTCCAACCTTCATCAGTCATAGCATTCACGGCCGCATCATTCTCTAAGAGAAACGTAATTGGTAAGCGACCCGCACCCCGAGCGCGTTTTCAACGCGCCTCAATTTGTTAGATGGTTAAAAAACACCAACCATATCACTGAAAATGTCTGAATTATCAGAATTACGCCTTGAGCAGGGAGGCAGGATCATACTGGCTATATCCCCTATAAAACGCAATGAAATTAGTAAAATAAAGAAGGCAGCTCAGGCTTTTAATATATCTCTTTCTACACCACGTGGTCGTCTAAAAGAAGGTTCTTTTAAAGGTGACATTCGTATCAATAGTTATAGATCAACTACTAGTAAATAGAAATTACCTAAATCGTGGATTCTAACAGAAGATAAGCGTGGAGTGCCTCCGCGGCCAACAATCATACGAGAAATAGGCAGTATTCTGCTTTCAAATCGAGATACTATATCTTTTTTTACTACTATAGAAGAGAAATAGATATATAACTTTACCGAGTGTACATGAGTTCAAAACCTGCTTTAAAATAATAACGTGAGCAAAATAAGGCCAGATATGAGAAGTAGATAAAGAAGCGAAAGTGTCTTACTAGGCGGAGTACTCTTAACAAAGGCCCGAATCGTTATAGAGCGCCAAAATCAAGCAGATGAACCTATACAGGAAGATAGAGCTTCATCTACTAAATCGGCGCTTAGGCGCGCTCTGCTTAGATATTCTCGTTGTAAGATATAGGGCCATAAAATTACTCATTGTCCGAATCGATAGACCCCTTATCTTTATATAGAAATCTAAGTTCTTGGCGTTTTGACTACTCTGTATTCTACTTTTTATATGGCGGTTCGGGGAGCTTAAGCGTTGATATTGGGTCGAGTGAAGAGTATTCAGGTGGGTGAACTTTCGCCTGAAGCCCACCCGAATAAAGCGGCGAGTCGCCCAACACCGAAAGTGGGCGCTAAGTGAGGTGGGCCTTAGTTTTGGCCGTTGTATGTTTTTTCTTTTTCTTTTTTTTTTTTCTTTTTTTGTTTGTTTGGATTCATTGGAGATATTATATCCATTGGTCATGCCTAGAACGCCTGAACACCTCTATACTTTTACCCAATTTCCCTACACACCCGGAATGCTGGCGTATCTGGGTGACTATTCCGATTCTTGAACCCATCCATATATGAAGGAGCGGCCACACTCGCCGGGGAAATATACCACAGAGGTAGAACCAGCCAGGTTCACAATCTGTTGTTATAAAGTCAGACCAGGCTAGTGGTCCGTTGACCTATCTCACAAACGCTTCAGTGTCGGGATTCTGCCGAATCTTCAACGGGCAAGGGCTTATCTTTCTTTGGAGGTATTACAGGTTAGATTCAGTTCATACTATCTACTGACTATGAACAAAACACATTGCGCTCATTTTTTATAATCATATAGTTCAAGCAACATCCCATATTTGGAAATAAAGTAAATAAGCCCATATTGAGAGCAATGCCCGTATTTTTAACCTCCATGTCTTACATAAAGTATCCCACTGCAATTGCACGAGGGACTACGCTTGATATCACCATTCGGCAGAGCGAGCTATCCACTCCAAAGTACGAGGCTCCAGGTACGAAGATTAACGGATCAACAGTTTCGAATATGGGATAACACTAACTTCTTCAACCAGACCGTTTTCCGAAATACCTGGCACGGGCAGTCCCTCGACAAGTAGGCCTGGGAGATGGCCTTGATCGCGTATCTCTGGCAGTATACTTCGAATATAGTTCCACATTGTGGTTGGAACGACTGCTAGGACTTCGTTTGTGCCGCTTTGCAGATACCGGGTGATATCCATCTTGGCGTTGGTGTAGTCTAATGGCGGGACTCTGTGTCCGTTGATGGAGAGCTGAATTGAATGTAGAATTGATGGGAAGACGATATAAGCGCCATCGGCAGCTCTGTCAATCCCAGCGCGCGTGGTAGGTGGCCACTGAAACGTTGTGCTATAGTAACCCAGCCCAGATGCGTTTCTGAGGATAGGAATCTCGCTCCATGACACCAGTGCCGTCAATCCATGGGTGGTGTTATGCTTCCGAGCAATGGTCTTAGCATCGCTGAAATTCGTTGGGGCTTCCCAATGCTCGGCAATGAGGTGCCAGTTGGTCAGATTAAACGCACTCGCTGTTCGCTGGTGTTGAGGCAGCTCAACGTATCTGTCGCTGGATAGACGGATTCGTTCGGGCGTGGGTTCAGACCCCTGGTTGGTGATATGGGCGACCCAACCGTTGCTCTGGTCAAAAGTTGCACCGATCACTGAAGGAGGGATCTCGATGGCATGGACCATTGGTTCCCCGGATTTATTCAGTCCACGGGGTGAAAATGCGATGATCATTGTCTGGTTGCCTTGGAGCGATACTGGCAGGGTCAAGGCATGATCCGTCACATTGTATGTGAAAACGGGGGACATAGCACCCGTCCATGCGTTGAGGTAGAAGGGGACCTTATCGCTCGCAGAGCCAGTGACCGTAATATATCCGGAGGAAGTATTTGAATCGCAGAAAATCAAGGCGTAGTCGATGCCGCTCGAGGAGTCTTCTCTCCAGGTTGTTAGCCATCTCCCATCGGTTTGAACTTGGATATGAGGCGATAGCCCAAGGGTGGATAATTTATCAGCGACACCACCAGTATGAACGAGATGCACATTGGTGGAGGTTGATAACTGTGTTAGGCCTGCTTCAATGGTGGCGCTTTCACTTTCATTGCCGGAAGGAAAGATGCCTGGCAACCCTCCGCTGATAATAATTGGTAGCCCATGAGTCGCGTATTCCTGGATCTTCTGTAGCCCTGATAGGGTCATATTACTGTCACTTGTTATGACCAGAGCCTTGAACTGCGGCCCATCGGCACCCAAAGTACCGTTTCTCACTGTAGCCGCAGGGAGGGCGAAGTTATCTGGGGAAAGGTATGCCCACGACCAACCTGGGTGCAATAATTTAGCTCCCGAGTACCAACAGTTTAAGGGACAGGGGAAAAGACGAACCTTCGTTAACCAAGTCGTCCGCTTGATACATAGATGGAAATGCGGCAGCGTCGGTGGCTGAGACTTTATTATAAATGGCCACGTCCACTCTTGGCATACCCTGTCGTTGGGTATATTGAACTCTGGCGAAAAAGTTCAGAACATCCGACAAGCCGTGATCCCACGAGGGCTGTTTGTTGGAATAAAGTTCGGAGGTTGAGTATGAGAAGGCAGTGTAGCCTGGCCAAGTTGTCTCGTAGTAATCTCCAGTATAGCTCTGCCCGTGCAGAACCAACTGGTTCACACCCCCTACAATAGCACGGCCAACGGAGAACAAAAGACTTCGAAAGGGATAACCGTAAGCAGCCATGGTTGCACCCATTTCGTTTGAGATAATCCTTTTACCAGCAAGTAATGCTGGTCCCGAAAACTGGCGGTAAGCATCGACACTATCGCCAAACTGAAGGCTTTCACATTCAGGAGCATCTACGACAGGTATATTCACCTCCATATCCATAGGGAGATTGTAGGATACTTGTGCTGAAAACTCAAGATGGAGCTCATGGCGTGCCCAGTCAGTAATCGTCTGGAGGTACTCCCGGTAGCAATCTTGAAGGACACTGCGGTAGTCGTTGATATAGCCTGCCCCGGAGTCTGGTGTATTTAAAATGCTTTGCACTGCGCCAGGTCGGTACTTTTGAATATTCACATTGTTGTTCGGCCAGAGCGTTCCGAAATTCAGAATTGGTAGGTATCGTTTTAGACTATAGCCAAATTTTCGTTGGAACTTTCCAGGGAGTGCTGGCGTCCATGATGTGTTTGAGGTCAACTCCATGCTATCTTCCCAAGCTATACGTGATACGATGCCACAGTCAATCCGGTGTCCTCTTTTGCCAGTGGATTGAGAGACATACCGTAATTCCCTACTTCCATCAGTAACTCCTTTATACCATCGATAAGAATATGGCTCTCCCAGAAATCAATGACCGTCTGAGCACCGCGTGAGCTGTAGTGACCCACAGCGAAAGAACCGTTGTCCCAGATTGTTGCTGTAGCATTATTCGTAAAGTGCAGATTCTTGTGCAAGGTCCGCTTCTGGTAGTAGGCGAAAATTCGGTGGCCAACACCGTCCCTATCCGTGGAAAAGCCTATTGACAGCTGACCATCCTCAGAAACTTGGCCTGTAATGTCGGTCAGGCTCTCATGCTCAAGCACTAAACTGAGATAGTCACTCTGGGCTGTTAGGAAGGGCGAGTCGATCTCTGGCAGTGAAATGTTGGTCTGTGAAAGAACGTGCGCCGATACCACTGCGATCAGTTCTCCGGTTCCCCAGCCGGGAATCGGCCCTTGGAAGGTTTCATTGCTACCGACTGGAACAGAGTACGGAACCTGAGCGTCAAATAATCAGTCTTTCTTTCGATTCTCTAGTCAAATACAGTGCTTGCGTCTTTACCAAATCCCATTGCAGCCCAGGATCATCACTAGAAGCTGGAACACCCTGACCCTGATTCGGCCCAAGAGCGAAATCCATCAACAAGCCCGCATCTTTGTGTGCTTGGAGCGCAGCCCAAAACACGTCGCGAAAGGCTGGTGTACCAAACCCATTGGTGACCCAGTCGGCTTGGGGTGGCGGGTCGCCAGCTTCACCACCGTAGTTATAGAATGGAACAAATTCGACACCACCTGCGCCTCGCTCCCCACTGTCCTTGATGTTTGTCGAAACTATCTCCTTGTCAACTCCCGCATCCGGGAGCCAATATCGAAAACGAGGTCGGCACCGGACAGACGGATTCTCGAACGTCCCCAGAGACGATGAGGGTCCTGAGGAGTTGTGGTAAACCGCTGCTAGCACGCCGACAGCGTGAAGCAGCAACAGGGGTTCGAGCCGTACCATGGTCAATTCACTGTTGATTGAAGAGGGAGACTCCAGAAATAGAGTTCTTTTTTGTCAATGGGATTTCTCCCTATTATACATAGTGTATTCTATTTGACTTTCCCGTAGCCCTTCTCGACATCTCGGGGAATGATTGTCCGGGGCTCGGTATAACATTAACAGGGCTTAGAAATTAGGGTAAGTTGGGGTAAAGGGACTGACTGCCGGGACCCCCCGAGGGCGAGAGCTTTTGCAGCTACTTAGAACCTTAAAAGGTCTCCACCGGAGTCTGTGCCCTGGCATCGAACCGAGCCGAACAATGCCGGCTTGGGCTCATCCGCACTACGGCCAAACTTCAGCACACTGTCTGCCTGAGGATGATGCCTATTTCCGGACTAACACGTCGCCGGCGGACGTTGTAATAACAAGGCAAGAAGATACTTTAATGGTGGCGGGCTCCGAAGCGCTCTATAGGAACTGCAACTGCAGACTATATCTACACCGAATATGTCCTTTCCGATCTTTTACAACATTTACAAACGTGCCTTTGCGAGAGAGCAACGGTTACTAATGTGAAGCTACTTGTGGGAGTTCGGGTACCTCTAAATTTGAGAATAGCCGCTAATCCCAAGTATCAGGTCATTCCCCGCAAATGTCCATTTAGGCCTGCGGAACTAGTTCATTCCAATCCCAACTCAGCAAGTCGAACGATCCCCACGAGAGTGGTGGAGGCTCGAGCGGATTTGACAGCGCTGGATCCGTAATGGCCATCGTGGTAACACTATTCTCCCCAGGGTCCGTGTTGAACTCGACTGAAGACTGAATGGCTGTATCGCCTAGTAATTGAGAGACATAGCGCTCTAAAGCATCCAGCGACTTATGCAACGAGTTTTGAGTTGTGCTGGATGAATATCTTTGTCGCGAGATAGCCATGGCCGCCTTCATAAGCTGGATTGAAACCTAGTCAGCGAGTCTATTTCACAGTGGACCCTGAATTTCTCGAAAAAACGTACCTCAGAGTGTGCCCGGCTCAAGATAGAGGCTGGCTGGAGACGGATATGGACGGCTAAGACGTAGGCCGCTGCTAGCGGTGAGGTGCCTAGGGCCAAAAAGCTGGGCTCACCGGCCTCAGTCACCATGACTTGGAGGTTTGTCATGTCCTTCGCGGCCTCAAGACATATTTGGGGCCCGTTGCGAAGCCGTAAATGCCAAGGTTCCCCAGATCCATACCGATCGACCTCCTTTTTCACCTCGCTCCAATCCAGCAAAAGCGTGTTTCGATTCAATACAATGATCCTAGTGAGCATCAGCGAAGGAGATACTCTAAGCAAATGTGAAAACATGATCGGGGCCGCCGACTTGGGTAAACGCACGCTTGGTGATAGTAAAATGAGAGGAAAGCCCATTGAGGTGTGAGCTGCACGTCGGCGGAGCTCGACGTCCCGATCCTGGTAAGGGCACGGCTGTCAGATGAATGCGCCAGCAAAATGAAGGGCTCACTGCAGGCATATTGGAGCTGGAATGCGCTCCTATTCATAAAGTGCTTACTGATATTCAGAGGGCAGGCTTCTTCGCCATTCCCACAGCAAGGTGTCGATTGCGCCCGCGGTACGAATCTTGCTCGCCCGGGCATCCGCGTCGCTCGTTGTATCTAGACTCTCTGTCCGCCATGTATGCCATGAACGATGTTGCATCTCGCGCAATACATTTGCCAGGCTGGTGAGGAATTTCTCATAATCTTGAAGCACCAGCATCTTTCCATTATTCATCGGGTCTGTTGGGTGTTGTCGCCCTACGGATGATAACCTCGGATCGTCCAGGGTGGACTGTCGACCGGAGTCAAAGGCGAGAAATTTCTCGAATACGTACAGGGCCCACCATGTGCGCATGGGATTCTTGTCGCTGTCTGACGCCATGTCATGTATGGTTCGCAGGGGAGCACTAAGATGGGCCAGCCTCAATGTCTGCGATATGGAGATAGCGAGCGTGAGCACATCCCATGCCTGTGATAGTTGGTCCCGGAGACGAAGGGTTATTGAGAAAAGAAGGAGCGCCTGAACTGACTCTATTGATGGCTGCAGGATGAGGTGGCCCACGAGTGTGTGACAGTAACCCAGATATGTGTTGAGATGTTGCTCGGATCCTGCTGGGCCTGCCATTGTGCCCAAAGTCGTGATTAGATAAAGGAGCATCAACCGGGAAGTCTTGTTAACCCTACGAGTTCTTGCATAACGCCGTGACAGGTCGGAGGATTCACGGACGAGCAACATTATCATTTCCCGGTCGAGAAACGGATAGATTGGATGATAAACCTTGAAAAAGAGTTTGGTCAACCTATGGAGCTCGTCTACAGGCGGCAGTCCCGGCTCCATGGAAGCAATGGTGTACTCATCTGAAAGCTCTGGGCCGGAGAGGCAGGGCTCTAAGTGGACACGGACGTGGTTCGAGGGTGGCACTTGAAGCCGAGAAAGAGCTAGGTCGAGCCATTGTGTCGAGATCTGTACGATGCTGGACCCTGCGCGTGTTGGGAGTACCGGGAGATGTCTCGTGTCCCAGCTGCGCCACTCGTTCGAGTCTCTCGGTCCAGGTGACGGGGATTTTGAACGTGCTGAAGCGATCGTGAACTCCGGTGACCGACTGACCCCCGTCGTCGTTGCCGGAGACACCAGGGCGACCACTCTGATTGTTGCCGCCGGTTCAAGGGTTCGCTCCGTCACGGGAAGATCTCTGCGGCGATGCTGGACCGGTGCATTCGACCGCCTTTTATCAACGGTAATACACTGGACACCTGCCAGTTGACAATTTCGGCAGCTGGGGAATTGCTCGTCACACCGTGTCTTCTTGGTCCTGCAGTAATTGCAAGCGTACGATAAGCGCTTCCGCTTAGGAAGCGGTGCCAAAGAGGAGTTGCCGAGCATGGAAGGGACTGAAGTGCTACTACCGTGCATTCAGCCGGACCGAGGATATCTTTTTTACAGGGTTTAAAGAAGGCAAAGTCAAGCCAAAGAGCGATGCAATACGGAGAAGAACCACGTTCGGCGTGGCCCGAGAGTGGAGGCAGCAAACGCGGGGAAAATTGTCATTCGGACTACTGTGGGTTGGCCGATGCATGGTAAACTAAATTAAGGTTCTGAGGGGAAGCCCTTGAGAAATATGATAGGGCTTGAACGTCCAGTTTGGTATACGATATCCTATATACTACTTTTATACATACGTTCGGAATGTGGACCACGTGCCGGCCGGGGTAAAGTAGTTGCTAACTTCAACGACACACTATCGGCTCAGACGCCTACATTGTAATTCTGCCTGGCCCATGTTGATATAGGATGATTCTAGAAATAGCGTTTATACTTTCGTTTTCAATATCATATCGTACTCTCAAGATAACGGGGAAACCGGGCTAAGTTGTGTCTTTGGTGACACCTACCGGCAGCGCTTGTGCATCACCCGACCTCAACATGGCTTCCACAACCATCAAATCCTCTAGGGCCTCGGTGGTCGACAATCTGGAATCCAGCCTACCTGTAGAAATGCTCGCGGCGAACGCAGCGACCTCTTCCTTCACACCCCACATTAATGGTGCCGGTTCCGATACTTCCTCCCATCTACTTCCTTGGTTTTGCTTGATCAAGATCTCCATCTGGAACGGGCGGTATATGACATAGCCTTTGTCGGTCACAATCTCAAACTCCATGACACGCTTGGCTTTGATCCCAACAGACGAGGTGTAGGTGCCGCTGCGTCCCTGGTTGGTTCTCAAAATAGCATGAACAGTGTCAAGCGGAGGAAGGTCCTCTTGTAAAGACGTCGTATATGCGGATACGACTTCCACCCTTTGGCCCAGAGCAGCTAGCAACGTTCGTAACACCGCAACGAAATGAACCCCGCCATCCAGTAAATAACCTCCCTGGAAAGTAGGCTTCTGGCGCCTTCGATATAAAAGAATTAGCGAAAAGGCCCGGAAAATAGAGCTGTCATAACTCACCATTCTGAATGATAGAAGGGGTTCTTGGAATCCGTGAAAGAAAATGCAGTCACCGAAAAGGTGACAAGGCTTCCACCCATCTCCGTGAGGATCCTCGCAGCCTTATGAACAGAGTCCCAAAATCGAAAATTCTCGCCAACACCCCATAGGACGCCGCCCTTCGTCTGCTGCTGGTGGTAAGCCATCAGCCTCTGGGCCGTCTCGACGTCGGGAGCGATTGGTTTCTCGCTCAGAACATGTTTCCCTGCAGCCAATGCTCTCTTGATCAGACCCGGTACCGCAGTAATAGCCACGGCGATGATGACGGCAACAATATCTTGACGTTGTAACAGATCATCGAGCGACTTGGACTGAATATACGGCGAATCAAAGTACGCTTCGGCATCCTCGTTAGCTGCAGCAACGAAGCTCTCAGCCGACGTCTGCGATCGCGAGTAGACCGCCTTGAGACGTAACGATGGACATGATTTGATGGCTGGAAGGTGCTCTGTGGTTCTCAGCCGTTAGAATCACCGTGAGCCTTCATGAAATATAGCGGCCACATAAAACACACACCCCTCTTTGCAAAGACCCCAGCCCCAAGCAAAGCTACACCAATCGACATCGTAGATGAGCTATCATGAAAAGCAGATCTCGGACTGTTAGCCAAGACAGATGGATCTGTGAAAGATTGGGGAATCTCTGTACTCTTCAGCGGATTAACGTCTCGTTCGAAGAGATGCCTATAGGCTTGCTACAAAGACACAAGCTGGCGTAGTCGAGTTCTCCCGGCACCTGCCCCTCGCGTGGCTCTTAGCCATACCAAAGGGTAAGAGATATCCATCGGGAATCGCTCAGGGCGGTTCGGCTGCCCTCATGTTCGCCCACATGTTCCGAAAACTCAATGGATGTTTTAGTCCGAGCGGGCTCTCCATTTATTTAACTCACACCAATTAGATATGGGATTGCTCCGAAGGTGCGAGATGCATTACCTCGCAAACAGGCAGAAAACGCGGGGAATACGGAGTAAGTCTCATTGTTGTGGGGATGAAGAGCGACCTGTCTCATCGTATGTCTCGTGGTCGTGGACGCACCCAAGCCAACCGACTCTGAAGCAGGTTGCGTTAATGGTGGATTCACCATTCCAGCCAAGCCGGTTCGGATACTAGCGCCTAACTAATCTACTCCGTACCGGTCGGAACAACAGACGTGCGAATCAGACGAAGCGGAAATATGGGCTAGAGCTCTAGCCGGCTTAACTATGTGGAGGTCAAGACCCGGTTCACTCTCGGTTCGGCGAACGCCCCCCCCGGAACAACACTTCAGAACGCTGGACAGGTGCATCCTGTAAATTGCTCCGGGCAAATTGTTATCATACGTTCTGAGATTTGACGTGACAGTCTCAAGCGTACTGGAAAGGAGGGTCATAAGCGTAATTATGAAGGATGAAGGATGAAGCCACAACATTACCCATAAGCCGGTGCCCACGACAGGGGTTTATAGTATGTATCCGGTCGAATCGAATTATGGGATGGATTGACCACTGGGGCTTTATGTTATATATCGAAGATGAACGGCGCTAACCCAGACCCAAAGAAGCCGATTGGCCTTCGCACAACAAAAGTATTCTCGTGCATGGATACTGGTCAAGAATTCCATATTGGTGGAATCAACCTAGAGGTATTCCCTTTGAAATCTTGATGACCGCTGAGTAAGACCGATATGTAATGGGGCCCAACGAACATCCCTGGAGCCCTTCCTTCCTTCCCACTACTCAATACCTTGAAACTTTCAAGCGAGATCATGAAGGAGTTCGACGACGTTCAAGTCATTTGCAGACCTTTGAGCCATCCCAAGATAGGGTTAGGCTACCAAGGGTTCAATCCGCGTACCGAAATCTTGCCCAAAGGGTGGTCGAAGGAGGGAAAGAGACCTTTGACGTGTGATATCCTCGTTGAACATGACGTCGGATACAAGGTGCGGGATGGAGTCACACTATATGCGGACGTTCTTCGTCCTCCCACCGGTAGGGTCCCAGCTATCGTCTGCTGGAGTCCCTTTGGGAAGAAGTTCAACGGCTCCGATGCGCTAAATTTGATGGCTCCGTTTAATCTGGGCCTCCGTGACGACGTGCTGAGTGGGCTGGAGAAATTCGAAGCGCCGGATCCCGCTTTTTGGGTGGAAAAGGGATACGCTATTGTCAATGTTGATAACCGGGGTAGTTTTGACTCGGAGGGTTCATGTGCCGTGCTAGGAACCCAGGAAGGAGAAGATGGCCATGATGTGATTGAATGTATCGCCAAAGAACCGTGGTGCACCGGAAGTATTGGGATGGCAGGCAATTCCCATCTGGCGCAAAGCCAATGGTTTATTGCCGCACAGCAGCCACCCTCACTAAAGGCCATTGCGCCTTGGGAAGGCTGCACAGACATGTACCGGGAGACATTTGTTCGTGGCGGTATCTATTGTGCCGATCTCTTCGATGAGCTCATTTCGAAATATGTCATACATGGAGGCGAGATCGAGAGCATCCGGGCCATGTTCGACAAATACCCGCTCGCGAATGCGTACTGGAACGATAAACGCGCTGAGATCGAAAAGATTAATATCCCGACATACATCACCGGCACCTGGTCCAATACTATGCATGGCATGGGCGCCATCCGAGGATGGCTCAAGGTTAAGACGTCTGACAAGTGGCTCAGATTCCATCCCTATCAGGAATGGTATGACCTCTGGGGATGTCCGGATTCCAACCAGGAGCTACTCCAGTTCTTCGACCGGTACCTCAAGGGGCTTGACAACAGTTGGGAGAGCACACCCCGCGTTCGCATGGCCTTGTTGAAATTCGGCCAAACGCCATCGATAGGCGGCATCGTAGAGCAGGATTTTCCCATTCCGAATACTGAGTACAAGAAGGCGTACCTCGCGCCCAATGACAGGTTGGCCCTCAACAAGCCCACAAACAGCCTCGCCTTGTCGTACGATGCAACATCCCAGACAGACTTCTTGAAATTCAGGTACACGTTTGATAAGATGACGCGAATCATGGGCATACCAAAGGCAGTCTTGTATATGTCCTGCCAGGAACATGATGATATGGATGTTTTTGCTATCCTTCGCAAGGTATCATCCACAGGCGAGCCTATGTTGTGCTTAAACGTGCCATGGGAAGGTCTGCCAGTCAAGTCATTCCACGAAATACCTGAGGAGTTGCAGACAGAGGTCATTATCTACAAAGGGCCTACTGGTATAATCCGGGCGTCGCAGCGCGCAATTGACCACGACAAGTCAATGCACCCTAACTGGCCTTTCCACCCACATGACCGAGAGGAGCGTATTCCACCCAGACAAATCGTCAAACTTGAGATTGGAATTTGGGCAACAGGCATCGAGTTCCAGGCTGGAGAAAGTCTACAGTTTGAAATTGCGGGACACTTTCGAGGTGTCTCCAACTTTGGGAAACCAGAGCATGTCAAGAACAAAGGCCGGCATATTGTTCATATCGGAGGCGGGCACGACAGCCACGTAATTCTCCCAATTTGTTAGACTAGATCTTCTAGGGGCAGTATAATACTTATTTCCAAGAACGAATGTACAGCTCGGTTTGTTATCTGGCATCTCATTGCTTTGTAGATGGGACACAGCCACTTCGGCGAACAGCGTCGCAATGAATGATCCGCGGAGATTGAGAATGTTGAGAAATTGTTTTCTGGTAAATCTAATGGATAGAGTCTCAAGTCTATTGGAGTCAGAGCCCTCTAACAGCACCAATGGATGCTACTCATCTACCGACTATATATTAAGCTCATGACATACTGTTATTTACAATATCTTAATTGGCCTTTTAACCTGAGGATGCTGCCCCTGACTCGGCGACAAGATAGCACTGAATTATAGTCACATAATCGCAGTATTCTCTGGACGACCAAGCGGACACAATGACTACAACTCCCATCTACCTGTTAGGTATCCCTAAATGTCTCACATTTCAAAAACAAACGTAGGCCGTCGTAAAGCAAGTTCAGAAGGGTATAAACTTGTCTTACAATTTCAGGACAGGCTTGCTTCCCAAGAAGCTCGCCCTTCCTAGATAGCGGACTCGGAAAGGGTTTCTCGAGAGTCAAAGGGCCCCTTCTTCGGGTCGTATGACCACGGCACTATCAATTTCAATTCCTGCGTTTCTGAAACTCAAATTGGATGGTCGCAAAAGCCATATTCGCGGTGTTCGGGGGGATAGTTTTGGGCCAACCACACCTTGTGAACGCGGGCTTCGGCAGGGTCTCCTCCGCATTCCGGGGGGATCTCAATTGAACAGGAAGACACGATTGGTCTTCCAATACAGAATGTGAATCTGGAAGCCACTAGTCGGAGATGTCAACGTCTGGCTAGTCGTATATCAGGCTGGTATACTAGGCCGCCAAAGTTGAATATCGCACAACCGCAACTACGCAACTTACAACTCATTCTGAATCTACGTCTACCACAGTCTCTTGAGTCCTAGTACATTTACTTACAATGGCACCATACATTGGAGCTATGGCGAATTCCTCGTCCTAACCAGTCAAGCATGGCGACTGGCGGGACGAATTCGACGTCAAAGGTTATGTTGTGCTTAAGAATGTTGTGCCCAAAGACCGGGCACTTTACTATCGCCAGAAAATGATAGATTGGCTTGGATCATTTGATAATGGCTTCAAAATCAATGACCGGAGTACTTGGACCGAGGAGAACCTGCCGTGGACCTTTAAGAATGGCATGTATCTCAACTATTGCGCCGCGCATGAAAAGTATGTTTGGGACGCAAAGCAAGAGCCGGGTGTCCTGGGTGCCTTTGCCAAAATATGGGGTACTGACGAGTTGATCGCATCGTACGATACCATCAATATTACCCTTCCTAATGCCGCAGAGATGGGTGGCAAAAAGCCGTGGCCACATGTTGATCAATCCCCTGAGAGAAATGGAATGCACCGCGTTCAAGGCTTCATCAACTGTAAGTAGATCTAGGACAGGGCAGGACCACGAAGATACTAACTCATATCCGTCTCGAGTGTCTGAAGCTGGACCAAATGACGGTGGCTTGGTCGTTATGGAAGGCAGTGCCCCCTTGTTTGAAAAGTTCTTCAAGCAATTTCCGCCAGATAGGACCAAAGGTCCACTCGCCGCCCTCCACTATGACTTTTATCCTTTCCAGGACGAAGACTTTAAGTGGTATGAGGCGCAAGGATGCAAGATTGTCAAGGTCTGCGCCGAGCCGGGCGACCTGGTCCTGTGGGATTCCCGACAGATGCACTACGCTGTCTATCCTGACACGGACCTTATCCGTACCGTCATTTACACCTGCTATATCAGTGGCGGTTCCGAACACCCACCGCCTTCCGCCGGTGGGTGTTCGGCAGCCTAAAGGAATTTTCAGCGTAAAGGAAGAAAATGAAGCAATTTGTATTATCACCACTAAACGCCTGTAGAATCAATAAAATAAAGCTGATCACCCGATTCCTCTGCCAATCCTGTATCTGAAGCTATAGTTTCATTTTCTATATAAGGCGCTGGCGGGAGGTGGCCGTACACTTTGAAATACGCCTTATCCGCTGCTTTCTTATTTTTTTCATTATCTTTGGCCTTCCTGTCTGCAATAGACCGATTCGCATCCTTTACACGCAGTATACCACTATCTCCAAGGCGTTGAATCTCTCGCTTAGACTTTTTACGGCTTCGGGATACCTGTGTAGCCTCAATTCGTGTAAGAGTTAAATTCATAATAGCAAGCTGTTCAGATTGAAGCTTTTGTTGATGAAATAAGCGGTCAAGATAGCGCTCAATGCGAGGATTGTTTGGTGTATTATTATTTAGAAGCTTAAATAGCTTTTTCTGATTCTTTTCAACTTGCTGAGCACTTTTTGGAGGTGTATTCTCAATACTTGAAGACTGAGGATTTGGAGGCGGCGTAGTCTCTCTGTACACGTGTAAATCAGGTGCAGAGATCTCTGGTAAAGGTAGTAAAATCTTCTGAATATCTTCAATAATTGAAGATCTATCTGGAGGAAAGATACCGCGTTCTTTAAAAGAGTTGCGAATAAGGCGCGGAGTAAAAGTCTTCTCACGTACAGCAACAATATCACGTAGAAAATTTGCTTTATCTCTCGGGACTCCACACCACTGTACAATATGATTATTTGCACTGCGAAAGTGTGTTTTATATGTAAGAAAGGGCTTTCCATCAAGCGGTTGACAGCGATGTGTTGTATAAGGTCGAAAACAAAAGGGAAGAATCTCATATGTCTTACAGAGTTGAAGAAATTCAACTGTTTTATGAGCTGTATGGCCGTCGAAGAGAAGTATATGTTTTTCTCTCTTTCTTGTACGATCTTTAGTCTCCTCATGGAATCTTTGAAGCTATTCAAGCGCGATTTTATTGTTTATATAGCCTTTATCGGTGACTGCAGTATAATAATCGGGAATTGTTTTATTGTACCAGGCCTCCATAAATTTCTTCCCTTTAAAGATAAAGAGCGGAGTTATAATCCAGCTATCTGCAGCAATATACTCAAGTGTAGTAATATTCTCTGCATGCCCAGTTTTAGGAAGATTAGGAACTCTTCTCTTTGTACTAAGTACTTTTTGAGGCTTTCCACTGCCTGGTTGAAAGCCGCATTTATCAAAGTTATATATAAGGCGAGCAGGAACATCTTTAAGCAAGTTGGTAAGCTGAATATACCAGAATTGAAGCTGTCTGACATTCTCTGTATCTAGACGCTTCTTCTCCTTTGGCCTTTGAATCACAGGGCTTAATTTAAGATCAGGAGGAAGTCTTTTGGAAAAACAATATACCTATGATCGACTGATACTCTGTGTAGGATTATCGCGCTGTATAGTAAGGTTTGCCCACTCTAAAAGCAATGATATAGTCACCGGGAGATGAATATCACGTATTTTAGCAATCTATTGCTTTAAGGCAGTCTCTTGATACTTATTTAGCGCTTTATTTGGTGCATTTCGAGCTGTACGAGGCTTTCTTCTTTCATGAATACGGCCATGGAGTGTGCAATATAGGATCCCGAATTCCCGCGCGATTTTTGCAATATTAGGCTTTTTTTCAAGATAGACGGCTTCAATAGCTTCATCTACACGTGAATCTGAAATTTTAGACGTTTTGGGCATTTTTTATGGTTTGTATAGCTTCAAAAAGATAGAAAATTGATTATCTTCCTTTACGCTGAAAATTCCTTTAGGCTGCCGAACACCCACCGGCGGAAGGCGGTGGGTGTTCGGAACCGCCACTGATACGCCTGCAGCGTGGATATCAGCAGAAGACCTGGAGAAAAAGAAGGAAATTTTCCGGAAGTGGGAAGCTACCACACATTGGCCGCATATCAACATCCATTCGCATGGAAAGCATATGATTGACGGTAAACCGGATCCGTTGGAGAGGGCAGAACCATTAGAAAAGCCCGAGATGACGGACAAGCTGAAGAAACTCGTTGGGTTGAAGCCGTATTAATTCACCGGAAAGCGACATCTATGTGTACCTGCAATGTAGGTAATAGTAGAAGGTCATTGCGTGTATGGATACCGGGCTATAAGGAAGTAGTGGAAGCAATCAACATCTATCCTTCTTCTCAAATCTAAACACACACACACACACACAACGTATGGTTTTAAATCTCATTAGAGGGCACTTTGTGCACATCATCTCGGCATAGGTAAATATTTAATGGTAGAATCATGGTGAAAATGACAGCAGAGGCCTATGCTAGTTTGCAACGATATTGTACTCATCCCCTCGCTGTCCCTTTCCAGAGGTGGTCGTATAAGCGAGGAACTGTGCGACCAATGGCTCTACGGCGCTACTTTCCCCTCAAATTTGCGAAGGTGGGAGCTTCAAGCGTGGTGAACCACGCTAAATGAACGAGGCAATTTGCGTATAGTGTACTAGTATAGGATCGCTTTATTTTCTCCGTTCCGGTTTGATGCCCGCAAGGAGTCCTCGTTTTCCGATAGGCCACCCTAAAACTAGCAGTGAGTTCTTGCTTACTACGAGGTATTAGAAGTACTGGTAATATTATTGACCTTGGTTACCCAAAATACCCAAAATCGAACCGGACTCTCACGACCAGTCATGGAGGCAAAACACACCACAGAACTCCAGAATGAAGATATTGAGGCTTTCAACAACAACAACGTCTCCAACCCCGTTGTTGGCAGCACCAAGCTCATCAATGACTCTGAAGTGGTCCTCGTACCTACTCCATCAAATGATCCAAATGGGAAGTTGTTTACCAAAACTGTTCCCATGCTTTCTCCGCTCCTCTAACACCAATCGTACAGACCCTTTGAACCTACCGGTATAGCAAAAGTATGTCATCCTGTTTATTGTTGGAATTGTTGCGGCGACAGGAAACCTGATGCCCAGTGGTATGAGTTCATTCCTACCCGCGGTTAAAGCTCGTACGATGGCGGCCCCAAAACGAACGACCTGATCACTTGGCCGGCGTTTTTCATGGGTATTGGGAATCTCATCGCAATACCACTGTCCTACGGCATTGGAAGAAGGCCTATATACTTGTTTTCCTCCATTCTGCTGGCTTTTGGCTGCCTGTGGTGTGCTAAGAGTGAAAGCCTCGAGTCGCACATAGCAGGTCGAGATATTATGTCCATCGCCGCCGGCACATGCGAAGCACTTTTCCCCATCATTGTCCAAGAGATTTTCTTTCTGCACCAGCGGGGCAAGGCTGTTGCGGCATTCTCTGCGCTACAGACTGTCGGAACCGCTGCCTTGATAATTGCGAGTCCGTACATTGCGTCTGATTCCCACCTTGGGTGGAGGTGGTGGTATGGTATTTTTGGATGCGTCAGCGGGGCCATCACTGTTCTCAGCATCATATTTGTTAAAGAGACCAAGTATGCCCGGTCCATGGCAGCCCTAAATGGCGAGGGGATCGAAGTGAACGGCGTTCTGGTTCCTGTGACGACACGTACAACCCGTGAGATTGATGTCGTCAACTATCGCTTACGCAGCTTCTTCCGAGACATGGCACCCTAGTCAGGAAACGCGGAATGGTCTCTCACTATTGATTGTTGTAAACAGATGTGTCAGGTCATTCTCTTTCCCAACGTTCTTTGGCTCATCTTGCTGTGAGTTGGCACCCCGTACCGCACCGCAATAGGAATCCTGGCACTGACAATGAGTAAGGAATTCTGTTGGTCTTGGTATATATGTCCTCATGTCGGCGCTCTTTGCAGAAGTGCTCGTGAAGCCGCTGTTTCTGTGGGGATTCAACACTCTTGGCTATGTCTTTACGGGTCAGATTGCTACCGCGGTAGCTGTACCTATTGTCTGCGGTTACTTCAGTGATCAGATCACAAAATTGCTAAGAGAAACAACGGCGTCAGTGAGGTAAGTTGTGTCTTCAACCAAGCTACCCGTAACCGTCGCCGTGTGTTCATATGGACTAGCCGGAATACCGTCTTCTTGTGGTCATTCTTCCCACGGTTGCAATCTTACTCTCTACCATAATTTATGGCAAAACGGCTGAACATCCTGATAAATGGACCTGGGCGGGCATTGCGGTCACTCTGAATTTCGAGTACTTTGGCTTCGTGGGCATTGTTGTTTCTTCCTTTGTCTACTGCATGGATGCGTACGTCAGATGGATGCATGATGTCAAAAAAAGTCTACCTTGCTGAAAGATCACAGATATCCGCAACGCGTTGATGGTACTCTTGTGTTGATCTGCTCGTGTCGTGGCTTCATCGGGTTTGGCATTTCTTACGGGCCTATTGCATTCGTGGATAAAATGGGCTATGACGGCGCCTTCAACATTTTTGCGGGGATCATGGGCGCGCTGATGGTTATCGGTATCTTCATCTACATCTTTGGTACACAGATCCGGAGGAGGACCCAGAGGTTTGTAGTAGGTAGCTGAACGGTGGGGGGGGGGAAACAATATACTGTCACCGAGTGATGGGTAAAGGGCGAGCAACGGATGCGATTCTACGTGTTTTTCAGAAGCTTTAGTGTAATGCTTGGACAGACAAGTCAGGTCCCCGTTTGTACAAGCTAAATGTACCCAGTTAAGCTGACATTTTAAACCCGTGATGTCCTTAGGAAGAGACGGACTCTTTAGCATGCTAGCGATCTGGCAGAGAATTGTTTTCTACATACATCAGACCTTCACTATTTGCATTCCAACCTGGCTATATCGCGCGGCGCCGAATACTACAGCAGAAGCAATCATAGTCACGCCGCAGAAGACCTGAAGACCAAGAAAATCGGTGTCACTGCCCTGGCCACGGATCAGGGCGCCGCCAAGTGGAGAGCCGGTCAAAGCACCAAAGGCATTGATTAATTGCGCAATCCCGAGCCTCGTTCCAATCTCTTCAAAATCACTGATTTGAGTCACGCATGACGGGAAGAGTGTCACATAGCCACCCGATCCAAGCCCGAAGCATACGGCATAAATGATCACCGCTGCTGTACTCGTGCTTCCCGGGATCCATAGAGCCAATGTCATGATTCCAGACATTGCTGTGATGGCGATGATGCAGTTGAACCGCCCGAAAAGGTCGGCGGCGACTCCCATAAGTAGTCGACCGATGAGGCTGACTGCGTTAATAATCGGTAGAAGGTAAGGGACGAGCGTGGGTGATATCCCATTCGCCTGCGCCTGAATAATGATATAATTCAACGGAAGAACATTCCCCAGAAGTATAAAAACCCTCCAAGCACAGTCAATATCATCTTCAGTTCCCTTAGAGGCCGGATATAGTCCGTAACGGAGATTGGACGCCGATTAGGTGGCAATCGAGTCTTCACCGTGGCGCATGCTATACTACAGAGAGCCAAGAACATGAAGCCGAGGACACGGAGAGTCCACCTGAACCCAATCGATTGGAATAACCGGGTCATCATAATAGGCAAGACAACTCTCGCGAGGGACGATCCGGAGTTCACAATGCCGAAAACCATACCTCGGCGCTTGTAGAACCAGGCCGTTGTGGAGGTCAGGCTTGCATTGAAGATAGTCCCGGATCCGATAGAACTTAAAATGGCCTGAGAGATAAAGATTTGATAATACTGCCTCGACAGAGATGTCATCATCAGCCCGAAGCAATGGAGAGGCGTTCCAAGTAGAAATAGCCATCTAGGACCATACGAGTCATACAAACGTCCCCACTGTTTTAGTTCAGTATATTGATAAGAAAAATTGTAGCAGAGGAGTCAGCAACATTCAAGATAACTCACCAATATCGAGCTTCCGACCTGGAGAAACACTTGTACACTTGTGATCCAACTTATTTGACTGGCAGTGTAGTTTGCTAGTGGTCCATTCTTGTAGTACTCCAGGAACACGCCTATGCAGGTAACAAGACCAAATGTAGAAAACAAAGCACACCATGATCCAAAGACCACGAGCCATGCCTGTCGTCCTCCCTCTGGAAAATCAGAGTGCGTTGTGCCTTGTTGGATGATTGGAGTTTCCGTGGAAATACCTATGTCTGATTTCTCGGGCGGTTGAGAACTGGTTGGACCTTCCGCCATGTTTGGACCAACTATGCAACGTAGGATTTGAATTTGACCGCGAGGATCTTGTGCTCGGTTTTGAGAAGAGCTGGAAAGGTAGGAAATAACTGAGAGGTAATTGCATATCTATGAGAACTGATCTCCCAGCCAGCCGTACATCCACAGGCTGGATGAGCTTCGTTATACACCATGTACAGGTACATACACTCAGGGCTCATGTGGGGGGCCCTTTGATTCCGATTGGCCGGAACTTGTCCGGAAACACTGGCAGTAGGAGCGGGTCCGGGTAAAATAACAGCTCTGGCGAAATGAATTACTACTGGTGCATTCGAATGATAGTAGTCACCGGCGCAGGTCCGGTTATACATATCAAACCCTCTCCCGCCGGAGCCGTGCCGGATACAGACTTCTTGATTCCGTAGCCCTGCAAGGCACAAGTACTCGTTTGGGTCATCAGTAAATGGCGGTATGTGACTCTTGAGCGTGCCCTTGTCGTGCGTCTGTAATTTTGAATGACGCTAGTCGGTCTGAGGTCGCCTGTAATCCTGTATCATAGCGCCTCATGGCCATTGTTCCGCGTCCGGCTACTGTAAAACTATCAAGGAGTTTCGGTGGCTCA
Organism: Aspergillus caelatus; assembly: GCF_009193585.1. Classification (NCBI taxonomy): domain Eukaryota; kingdom Fungi; phylum Ascomycota; class Eurotiomycetes; order Eurotiales; family Aspergillaceae; genus Aspergillus; species Aspergillus caelatus. The sequence goes on from NW_022475372.1 coordinate 96,419, forward strand.
TAATGACAAAATACGCGCTTATGATTAATTAGTGCACCTGTTGATAGTCCATCTATGTCCATTTCACAGGGTCCTTGACAGATTGGCAAAGCCGAGCTTAGTACTGCAGGCTTTGAACAGCAAAGGAAGCGGACGCCAACTTGCTACGTATCTACGTCCGTTGAGTCGGTTCAAGGAATAGAAATGTGATTTCTTGCTAATCTATTCGTTGGCTAACCTACAGGTCCAACCTACAAACCTCGGCATGTTTTAAATCCAAGACCTTTGACTCCGTTTCCTTCTCAACTGCCGCAGTGGCAGCCAACGTGTCGATTCTGTATGGTGGAATGCAGCTAAGGACAGTCAGTCTGCTGGTTATCTTAAAATCTATGCTGCCATGTTACCTTTCGTCATGCAAGCACCATATCACTTGGGAAGGGCTCTCGAGCCATTGAATCTCTTTTACCGCAAACTCGGCTGCGGATCCATCGAAGGGTTTCCCACTTAGGTTTGCTCGACCGGCAATTCCTAGAATGGCCACATCTGGTTTGGGTTTGAGGGCTTTTAGGATACCCTCATAACCGCCCAGATGGGCACTCCAAAGCAACGCTTTGCCGTCGATGAGAAAGTTGTACATCAACTGCCCCCCATCATAATGAGAGAATACATTGCGTTTCCGGTCGCTGACATACTCAATAAAAGCTCGTTGCCCTTCGCTTTGCTTTTCCACTGGCATAAGTTCACCCAACTTCAGAAGCCCGTGTTTCATCCCCAGCGTGATATCCAAGGTGCAGGTAAAGGGGGTTGCTGCGCCGGTATAGACGGTCCCAGTATTGATTATCTTCGGGTGACTCGGCGGCATTAGGCAGTGCAGAGAAGGCCAGACTTCTACAGACAACGCAGCGAGTTCATGCACTGGGAATACAGGGCCACCAGGCGGACCAGGGGCTCTCAGGGCTACGTCATCCTTGGCCTTGTTTCTTATTTCACGCGTAAAGAGAGGAATCCGCTCACCACCGGAGACGGGCAGCAGCTGCTCTTCAGGAACACCGGCATGTCTGAGACAATTGATCGCTTCGCCGTTCGCTATTACAGTAGCGCCAGTGTTTATTGCAATTCGATCCGCTCCAGGAAGGCTAGTGGTGGTGATAAGTGCATTGCGGATATTAATCTGACTAGGCTTGTGGCATTGGTGGGGGGGGGGGGGAGGGCACCTACTGATCAAAATGTGCGTGGGATATGAAGATGTAGTCTGCGTCTGTCACTTGGTCAACTGCCAGGTATACCGGCTGGACTGAAGGCCTATCTAGCCATGTATCCAGGAAGATCGTAACTCCTCTGATCCGAAGCCGAAACGTCGTCGCCCCTTTTTGGTTATAGTCAGCTAATGAAGAACACACCAGCAATTCTAACTAACCGAACCATTCAAGGGTTGTGTGCTTCATTGCTTACCGGTGTTCCTGATACGAGTTGGACTGCATACGAAAGACAGGATGGAGACACTAGATTTCCAAAAAGTACATAACCTCGAGAATGGGATTCGTATATTTAAAGTATATCATCTTCAATGACCTACCGCGAGCGTACCATGCCTACCGGGGGTTGGCTATGGTCGTATTCCCCGCCGGCAACGCTTGTATCTTCTTTCCCCCACCCGTGCCGACGGCACTCCTCAACCGGAAGTAACCGAGCCAAGCGATTGCACTACTCAGGCATAGTAAAGAAGGGAGCCGGGCGATATTTCCGATATTTATTTCGTCGCTGCAGGGACCCTGGCGCCAACCGAAGTGCGGAGAATCAAAGCTGTCTAGCAAAGCTAGTTCAACTCGTAGGGAGAGTCTCGATGGTGTATCTCCGACTGCGTAGAAACAGCGAGACTGCATAATTGGATAATATTTTGGTTCGACAAAGCAAAGGAGGAGGAAACGGTAGTTGATGATCTATAAAAGGGATAGTAGAATAGTACAAATATATACCATTTCTGCACATCAGCGAATATCCTTCTCAAGCTGCGGAATTTCTAAGGCATCACAAAGAGCTCTACATCGGCATCAGAATATATCTACATTAGTCTTTTGCAGAACTATTACTCCAAAAGAAAGTAAATGTATACACCTAATATTCTCTCAGTCCACTGCGCCAGGACGTCACCGGCAATAGACCAGACTCAAGTCATGTAAAAGTCTCCGCCACATATCGCCGCGCCACTTCTTCTGTCGGCGTAGGAGAAACAATCTTTGAAACCGTTGCCTTCACCCCTTCATTCATTCTAACGCTGCCGCACACGAAGACTTTAGCATCCTGCTCCCAAAGCGCCTTCACCTTCACTCTTTCCATCCATAGCAGATCTTGAACGTATTTACAGCCATGACTCTCATTCTGAGCCCTGCTAAAGGCTCTAAAGAGGGTCACCACTCCCTGTTCCTCGAAACCATCTAACTCCTCGCGATAGAGGTCGTCCAAGTGAGCGCCCCTGCAACCGAAAAATAGGAAGGCTGGGGCTAAGATGATTCCCTCCTTCTGTCGGATGGATCTTTCCTGGACAAATGCGCGGAAGGGTGCAATGCCTGATCCAGCGGCAACCATGATGATGGGGTGAGAGAGTGACTCATCTGGGAGTCGGAAGTCGGGATTGGCATGCCGTAGAGATACTCGGAGGATGGACCCGGGTATACAGCTCATTAGGTAGTTTGATGCTACTCCAGCGCAGTTTCTAGGCCCGCCAATTTCTGCTCTCTCTACGACAGAAACAGTTAACGAAGCCCGAGTACGGTTCATCCGCGGAGACGAGGAAATGGTGTATTGGCGGGGACGAAGGGGTGACAACATCTGGATATAATGCTGAATCTCAATTGATGGTACGGCATAGCGTTCTAATATATCCAAAAGGGATAACTGTTTTTCCCGGACTTCCGTTGTATATTGATCTGAAGCGAGGGCTTTAAGATGCTGTGCAGTTTTCTCATCGGTAGCTTTCGTAGCCAAGGATCTCAGGCTCTGTTGAAGAAAGGTCAGTTCGTTATATCAGTAATGTGCAAGACCTAAAGGTACGTACAGCAGGCGTCGCCACTTGATTCAATTCCACGTAGCCGCTGAGCAGGTCGTGGGCAGATATGGGAGTATCTGTCGGCAAGGAGGTAGTACCACTAGATGTAATATACAAGATAGTATCCGAACCTATTTGGAAAAGTGAAAGCACCCGCTGCACACTCCGTCGAGGGTTAAGGGGCAAAACAGCTAGATGATCACCAGGATGGTAGTGGACTGTTTCGGGCAGGGCAAGCTCAACATGGACTTTCTTGGTGGTTCCCGCGGATGTCAACACGCGAACTTGATCAATGACAGCTGTTTCGTAAACCGCGCGCAACGGGTAGGGTGATCGAATGGTTATCCTGGTGCTATTCCCAGTCTCATCTGATGAGCCGGGGTGCTTAAAGCTGAACGCAGCCTCAAGGCCAGGCCAGAGGTTCGTTTCCATCCATGACTCTAACTCAGCGAAGGGGTCATCTTCTGCGGTATCCGCCGACCCTCGTGGGGCTAGACGAGCTCCACCATGTTCTGCCATGATGACATCTATGAGGTTGGGAATTTTATAGAAGGTGGTCGACCAGTCGTGGTGTCCTGGCAAACCGGTTAATAATTACCTATATGGAAAAACAAAATGATGAGTTTACCGCTTCCAAAGACGGCGTACTGGATCCCTTCCAGATCATTCCCCTCCAGGGAATGGAGCCAATTGACAAATTGCCGTGCGTTTTCAGGCGGCCTCCCGTCGTATGACCCAGTGAGGATTATCATGGGTTGGCCTCGGGGTAGTCGGCGGTGCTCGAGCGCGTCCAAAGGTTGTACTTTGCAGACGAATGGGCCCTTGCTACTCATTTCGGTAGCCAATCGATGGGCCAGGGCCTCGCAAGTTCCACTGTTTGAGCCATACAGAATGGTTGCTGGCTGGGATTCTACTGCCTCATGCTTCAAACACACGACCCCCTCCGGATGTGCACTTTTCGTTTGGGGCGACAATCGGGCGTGAAGCATGTTTCGGCTCGGTCGTGGTGTCGCATAGGCCCACAGGTTATCTGGTTTTATAGTGAGTGACTCTTTGATTTTTAAAGCATAGTCCTCGTCAACCAAATTGAATCTAAAATTCTGCAGAATCAAGGCCAGGATCTATATGTTGTGGTTGCCTCAGTATATGATATGAACGGTTGGTAGAAAGCCAATATAGAACCGACTGACCATCAGTGCCTCCTGCCACGCAAAAGCCCGCCCAATACAACTCCTTTTACCATTTCCAAAGGGCTTCCACGAGTTTGCCGGAAGCTTCTTGAAGTGTTCATCCAACATCCTTTCCGGGCGGAACTCGTCGACGTCGGACCCGTATACGGCAGGATCTCGATGCACAGCCGCGAGGAACACATCCAGTGAGTCTCCTGGCTTGACCTCATATTTGCCCCCAATTACCTCTGGTTTATACGGCGTAACGCTAAACCCGGGTGCGGTGGGCATTAATCGTAGGGTCTCACGAAGAATAGCATTAAGATATTTGAGTTTTGAGAGGTGTTCAATCGTGAGCTCGTGATCGCCAACGACATCGTCTACCTCATGAGTTGCCCTAGCCATGGCATCAGGCGTTGTCAACAGGTAGTACATCGCAAATGACAGGAGCCCTGAAGTAGTCTCGTGGCCAGCGACCAGAAAGGTCAGCATATTATTGATGATCGATTCGTCGCTTAACGTATCCCCAGATAAGCTGTCTCGAGAGGTCAGCATTGTCTCAAGTAGGTCATTCTTGCGACCAAGGTTCGTCTGTCGACGCTCGTTAACAATCTCGTGACACACGGTGCGCATACGATCAATATCCAGTTGAGTCCGCTTCTTCGCACGAAAACGAAGGCTGCTGATAAATGAAGGCAGGGTTGCTTGCGTTTCTGCCTCTTTCAGGAATCCGATCATACTCTTGATAAAGGGATGAAAGTCGCCTTCAGAATAGAAGCTGTTGAATCGGTAACCCATTGCACATAACGCAATTGTATCAAGAGTTGCGCGAGTGAAATCGTCAACTAGATTCAAGGGCCTCCTTGGACCATAGCGTTGCCTAACAACCAAGAACTCCTTAGCCAAAAAAGCATCTGAGCGGCGGTTAAAAGGGTGTTGTACCATTTGAGACATAGCTGTTGCGCGATATCATGCATTTGTGGAAACATTTCACGGATTCGTAATGGACCAAAGGCTGGCACTAACAGCCGATGCGCAAGCTCCCAGTTCTTCTCATGATCATACGCAGTAAATAACCCGTCATGTGTGCCGGACCGGAGTAGCTCGAGGCCAAAGGAGACATGCTTATGAAATCGGGCTTCATCGCAGACTTCAGAGAGCAGAGCCACGCTGTTTATGACAATGGATGTCTCTCCCGCAAAGGTGAATTTGAAAATAGGGTCTTTGAACAGGGCAAAGTGTTACCACTTCTATATTATGATCTACTTCTTGAAATAGAGCACGCACAGTATGTTTTCGCAATCTCAAGCGTGGACATTGTGCCATTGTCTAGATCGATGTCCAGGATATTCCCGAGGAATGGTAGACCTAGAACGGTCATTAGTTCTTTCTCACTGCATGAGAAGCATGCTCGCTAACCTCGAGGTCCTGGGATCGGACATATCTGCTTTTCGTTGTCATCCTGTCGCATTTTTAGAAGACAGCGCATTTCAATAATAGGGTAGTGAGGTAATGGCACAGAGCCGGAACATGGGAGGCATTCATGAAGCTCATGCACCATTAAAAGCAGTTTTTAACACCCATGAAGCTTACCTTGACAGAGTTTGAGACCACGTTGATTGATCTTTGGACCTAACCTCGGAACTCACCACCGGCCATTATTTTCGTCTACGTATTGACGTACTGACTTGTAAATCTCCTTGCGTTCTGAGGGCTGGCTATGGATGCCTAGGACAGGGTCTGTGACGCTTGACCCCTGTCAAGTGGAGGGGAGCGAGCGTTCAGTAAACCGGTAAATAGTGGGGTTTAGGGCGGAGTCAAACGAAGATGTAAAACCACCGTCGGCCATTTTCCTTATCGCTCAGACCTCGTCGTTTGGTGGAGCCAGCTGCTATTGCTCATAGCGAACTGAAGATCCATTCCAAAAAGGCCGTCGGTGCTTCTCAAGTAAGTCTCGGTTTCCTACCTCCCAACTGGCTACTCCTGATCCTGTGGGATGACCTAGAAGGGCCGATTTTGTCTTGTCCAAGGTAAGGTTCATACATGTACCGGAGTCAGCTTGGTGTCGCTGAGGGGCATTTAAGACGCACTTCATTTTTAGCAGACTTGATAGTACAGAAGGGGCTCATGAAGTCTTTATTTGTATCGTACCTGTTCCCGATATGAGAAGCCCTATATTAATTACAACTAGCAGAAGCTAGTGCTACTAAAATATGTGGAAGTTCTTGCTCCTGTCTGCTTCGCAAGAGTATGTTGTCATATTTTTGGTAGATATGTGTAGATGATTCCGAGAGATGACTTATAAATATCCGCACATAAAAGCACGCTCTCAGTTTCATTTATCTCAAGAGTTTTATTTTATGGCAGCTTTACCCTTGAAAATCTTTATTTGAGGATATACGCAACATGGGCCTGATATCAGCTATGCTACGTAGTTGAGACATGTTCTCCAACTCATTCAGAAACTTCTTACTGTACTCTCTCTCTCTCTCTCTCTCTCTCTCTCTCTCTCTACGCTTACATACACGATGCGCCCCCAGCGTGTGAGTCTTGCGCTTAGTCACTACTCAGGCGCAGGGTGCGAAGAGTGACCTTCCATGCTCTCCCCATATACAACCATATATGGCTACTTTCACCTAGCTATGGACAAACGGAAGCTGCGAGGTGATACATGTAGGGATTATAGAACATAATCAACAACGGCATATACCTTTCATCGTCAGTATCTTACTTACTACCCAACACTAATCAGAGAATATTGAGCCTTTTAATTCATGCAATCTGCACGACTAAAAGGTGATACGCGAGTGGACAACAACATGGAAAAGTACACATACTATAAATCCCCAGAACCCAAATTCCTAGCGAACGATATTGGAAACCACTCAGGCGGCGTCCATGATTTATTTTCCTTCAAATAGCTCAGCATGGCATCAGTTGCTACCGTAGCACAGGCAAAGCACCTGCCCATGCCCTCGCCATTGTGTCCCACCGATACGTATTCGCCTGGACTTTCTTTGGTCGGTCTCCCGACAATGCTAGCTCCATCTTTGGTAAATCCTTGAATTCCAGTCCAGTCATAGGCAACGTCTCGCTTGACATCAATATCCTCAAAGTGGTGCGGGAAAACGGTTTCAAGGAATTGAACCATCTCCCTTCTGTGCTGGTTATTCTCAGGGAGTGTAATATTGTCATTATAGTCCCCGACCACCTCGGCGGTTGCAAGGCCGTACAGATAAGGTCCGTGATTTGGTCGTTGCAAGATCCAGTGCCAGAAATCTTGGTATCCGAATCCTCGCGACAGTTGGCAAGTATCTGGCGCGGCCTTGTTGGGTTGGACGCCCAGCATGTGTGCTTTACAGCCGTAAACGCCGTCTTTACCACATAGGGAAGGGAGAAGATGGCTAGCGTAGCCATTTGTCGCATGGAATACGGCACGAGCTTTGATCTCGCCGCGGTTTGTCGAGACGGTATAGTGATACCTCTCTGCTGTAAAGTCACTGACTACTGACGACGCCGGTGTATAGGCATGGATAGTCAACGCAGACATGCGCTTTAGAGCAGCCTTTAGTAGCACCCCCACAAGTTTTCGAGGATAAACAGTCCCAGATACTTCCAGGTATGCTGCTCCATATTGGGCCTTGGATTCATTGATTGTGACTTTCTAGACTCGCACTGTGATCAGTGTCTATAGATATAGTAGCTGTCAAGGGAGACGATCTCACAGATAAAACTTCACTTGTCTCCTTCATCAAGTAGCCCTCCGGCTCATGGCCGTGCTGTTTGGCTGACTCCAAATCTGCCACAAACTCCTCCTTTTCCTCGGCCGTCTCAAACACCACAATGGTCCCATTGAGCCGTAGGTCCACCTCGGCCACAGCATCAAGTTCATTAATTGTTTCAATCATCATATTCCGATTTTTCTGCCCAAACTTCTTCAGCTTCAAGGCTTCCTTGACACCAACTTCCTCAGCTAACTCCCGGAAGTGATACACCTCTGGTCGTCCAATATGTCCTCCATTGCGCCCTGTGGCGCCCGTGCAGAGGCCCCGGGACTCAATCAGAGCGACACACAGATCAGGCTGCGAGCGCGAGATTTGGTACGCCACCGTTGCACCGGTGATCCCAGATCCGATAATGACGACGTCGACTTTAGTAGGGAGCGAGGTCCGCGCACATTCTTCTTCGAAGTCGATGCGGTGCTCACGAATCCAGTAGCTCTTGGAGATAGCCGGGATCTCTGGGAACTCAGCTGGGTTGGGGGCACGAGCATAGACTTGTTCGTTGTGTGTCCGGGGGGACCAGACGCTATCGGAGGGCCAGGTAGTCATAGTAAAGTCAATGATAATTCAATCTTGATTTCCCTGAATATTCTTGACTTACGGGCTTCTTTCAATAAAATTTTAACGCAGCCTCAACCTATTTGCCTGATCAATAGACTTAAGGCTGGCGCCCGCGGATTCCGGGGGTGGACGCTGTGGGGAAGATGGAGACTAGCTACGAGATATAGAACTCACCGTCGGTCTCTTTTCAGCAATCTCACCCCCAGGAACACGCTACTAGTTGCTTCGAGCGGAATAGTATACCCTGTGGGATGAAGCTTGGCCTCGTATAGTCTGAGGGTTTGTGTAAATAGCCGTCGGTGGGTTCTTCCACGTCTATCGTGCCTAGGCTTCTAGGTATGTAGATGCTTCTCATTCATTCAGTTTCGAGTCAATTATCAGCTCATAAATTCCTGTGCTGGTAGCCTGCAGTTGCTCTGGGCATCAACACTCATTGTAACCGCCCACCATGTCGAATTTCATCACTGATGACGAATTTCGCTCGCTTCACCAGAAGCTGCGCGCCACCTTCGCCAATAACCGAACGCGAGATGTTCGATGGCGCAAGTGGCAGTTGAAACAGCTGTTTTGGCTACTTGACGAGAATGAGGATGCTCTTGTCAAAGCCATGGCCGCTGACCTGCACCGACACGCCTTTGAGTCACTCTCCTACGACGTAGGCGATGTGAAGAACACCATCCTAACAATGCTCAAGAACGTAGATACCTGGTCTCAGGGTGCTCCGCCTCCCGAAGCAGGTCTCTTTTTCCGATACGTCGGCAAGGCCTGGATTCGAAAGGAGCCTAGGGGAGTTGTCCTCGTCATCGGAGCTTGGAATTACCCTCTCTCAACGCTACTCTCCGTGGCTGCCGCTGCCATTGCAGCAGGAAACTGCGTCATACTCAAACCGTCGGAAATAGCCCGACACACGGAGGTGCTGCTGAGCGAATTAGTACCAACATACCTCGACACATCAGCGCTCGCACTCATCCGCGCGGATCCAGCGGCCATGGGCAGAATCTTGGAATACAAGTTCGATTTCATTTTCTACACCGGCAGCACGCGCGTCGGTCGCATCATCGCCGAAGCCGCTGCGAAACACGTCACCCCTACAGCTCTCGAGCTCGGCGGACAGGCACCAGCAATTGTCACCAAATCAGCAGATATTGAGGTCACCGCGAAGCGGTTGGTGGCTGCCAAACTGACCAACCTCGGCCAGATCTGTGTTTGTGTCAATCATATCTACGTGGATCCCGAAGTCCACGACCAGCTCGTCGCGCGTCTGATCTACTGGACCGAACAGTTCTCCAAGGGTGACGGGTTGGATGGACTTGCGCGGATGGTCGGTGAGCGACAGTATGACCGACTCCATGACCTGCTGGAACGCACGGAGGGCAACAAGGTGTTTGAGGGGCCCCATTCGCGCAAGGAAAGACTTATCTTTCCAACCATCGTCACAGACGTGAAGCCTGAAGACTCGCTTCTTTCAGAAGAGCTCTTTGGCCCTGTCTTGCCGGTCGTGAAAATAACGGTCCCAGAGGTGCTAGATATCCTGCGCAGCAGTCCATATCCACTGGGTCTGTATATTTTCTCGAATGACTCTACCGAAATTGACATCATCCTCAACTCCACCAACTCTGGGGGCGTCACTATCAACGACGTTGCTATCCATGCGGACGTCCCGTCGGCGCCTTTCGGCGGCGTAGGGGACTCCGGCTACGGCGCTTACCATGGAAAATGGGGATTCGATACCTTCAGCCACAACCGCACGGTCGTCCGGGTGCCTGGCTGGATTGACCATTTCGTACAGTGGCGATACCCACCGTTCGATATTAAGAACCGGTCGGAGACAGATGCGCCTCAGCCCACATTCAAGAAAGGGGAGACATTAGAGGATCAGGGGCCATCAGGGATGGGATGCGTTGTGATGTAGTTATTAGGTCTTCAAGTATACGTTCTGCAAGATTTGATGTAAACTAAGGTTCATGACATGTAAAATTCATCTCTTCCTAAGGCCTTGTCGATTGTCCGTAGTAGCCCCAGCACTTTCTCCTCCTCAAATCTCCTTCCCATAACCTGCAAGCACACCGGGCCATCTCTGTACGTCTCTGGGGTGTCTATTGAGAGGTTAGCATCGTATCGGAAAAGGGAGGCAATCCGCATGTTTGTAGGTATGTCCTTACATGTATCCCAATTCCGCTGGTCATAGTCTGACATGGGCTCGAAATGGCTCCGTGGTTTGGCATCTAAGACAGGGTCTACCTGGGTCACGGGCACAGTGGCACAGGTCCATTCAAGTACATTGGAGATGGCCTCGTAGGTGAAATACTCCATCTTGCCATGAGGAGGAGCCACGGTACCGCCGGAGGGAAGAATTATGGCATCCACCGGCAGGCCTGAGACGGTCTTCGATGCGGTGGCCTGCCAGACGTCTATATACTTCTGACGAAGCAACTTGACCTTGACTGCGGCAGACTTATACTGCGCCACCGACAGGGTAGTCATTGCTTCAAGAGGAGTAACCTCTGCAATGAGAGGCTCATCCAACACACTGAGTATCTTCCGAACTTCCTCGCCGCCGGTTGCAAAGAAATTTAGGAATGCGACTTCTATAAGCTCACGGCCATCCCAGGGGTCAATGTCAATGACTTGATGGCCCGCGCGAATAAGAGCCTCCTTCATCTCCCTCATGCCCCGTAGAATGGGAGGGTTAGGAAGCACGACTGAATCATGCGGCAGAAATGCAAAGCAAAGAGGGTGCACATTGCCCAGTCCCTCCTGGTATTCATCCTCCCTCCATGGAATTCGAGCGCTGCTAAAGTCCCACTCCCACGGGCGCAGACCTAAGAGTGTTCGCGTGTAAACTTCCAATCCGTCAACGCTGCGAGACATGGGGCCTGCTACACCTTGGATGGTCATATGGCCGTCTGAGTTCTCGGCCGAATGCTCCGGAAAGCGATTTGGAGAAGGACAGAGTCCGTAAATGCCATTGAAGTTAGCCGGCGTGCGTATTGATCCCGCAATGTCGCTACCAATGCCTAGGGGACTGCCCCCTAGGGCGATCAGCGATCCTTCACCACCACTTGAACCGCCTGCGGTTAGTCGTATGTTATAAGGAGTCGATGTGCGACCAAACACGAAGTTCACACACTCGCCCGACATCAATGTCTGGGGGACATTTGTTTTGCAATAGAGCACGGCACCCGCCTCGTGAAGCTTTGTGACTAGTCGGTCTTCGTGCTCAGGGATCTGACCAATTGTGGCTACAAACCCCAGCGTTGTTTCTTGTCCTGCGACGTTCATGACATCTTTTAAACTGATTGGGAGGCCGTGGAGAGGGCCGACGGTCCTTCCAGTAGCCTTCAAAATGTCATCCAGTTCCCGGGCCCTGGCCACGGCACGTTCGAAAAAAATCTCGCTCAGTGGATTGGTGAGGTAGTGCGCAATTGTTGCTCGGGCGATGTAAGCTCGAAGGACAACTTGGGCGGACCAGTGGCCTCTCGAGACGTTGGACAGCAGTTGACTAGGAGTTGACTCTGTGATCCGCAATTGCTCCTCGGTCAGGAGACCACAACGAAGAGGAACGTCTTTTACGTATGTTTCGTCGGGCTTCAGGTCAGCGACTGGCGCGCGCTGCCATTTGCGAATTTCAGCATCTCGGGAAGCCCGTTTCTGGGCAGCGCGTTGTTCCCAGAGGGGCGGTTCGTCCGACGACATGGTGTCAGTAGATAGATACGAGGTAAGGGGAGGAAGATGGTGATGAGACCAGAGACTTAAAGGAAAGGGCTACTACATGATGGATATACGTACCCTTGCTACAATGTGCTGGTATGGTGGAAATATGCCGCCGGCGAGTTTTGATCCTTTTCTACCACAACTAATTTATCTATGGGTACAAGTGGGGCATGCTAATGGAACTATCTGCCCCCTACGTGGTAGACATTCCTTTCTTCTACCTTTTCGCCCTCCTGTCCAGTGCAACCACCTCATCACGATGTCGTCCAGGGCTTGCGATCGCTGCTGGGCCTTGGTAGATCACTCCACTCCCTCTCCGGCGAGGACTTGGTGCTAATGCAATGCACGGGTAGAAGACACAATGCGATTCTCAGAGTCCATGCGCCCGTTGTCGCCGCTTGCAACTCCCCTGCCTCACTGAGCGCCCCGTGCGAGCAAAGGGACGCCCGAGGAAATCAGTATCCTCCCGGCAGGGCAGGGCTACTGTCCGCGAGCCGTCCGTAGAGCCCGAATCTCAATCTAGTGGCCGGACGATCTTATCATCTGTGTCCCCCGCGAATGTCTCGCCAGCGGCAGCAACCAATTCCCACGATATCTCCAGCATCCTACTGGATCCGAGTCTCATTAACAGCCTTCTTCAGTGGATTTTATCCTCTTCGAGGAAACTGGGCATTTTCGGGTTGCTGCCAGATAGTCTTCACGCCGACACCGAGACCGGCAACGACTTCTCCGTGTGCCAGATTTTGAATAGGGAATTACAAAACGCGCTACTGGCAATAGCTCTGGATCTATATCGCTATCGTCTTCCGGAGACTGTCGCAGGTTCTCTGGACGTGAGCCGAGGCCACCTCCAGAGGAGTGCGCTCGCCGAGACCCCGTGTCTGACCTGGAAAAGCCATCAATTGCAACTAGGGAATGCTCTTCTCTTACTTCTCTTCAGCTACACCTGGTGCTTGAGCGCGGAGTTTTCTGATATTGCCATCCGATGGCATTCGCTCTCTCACATCATACTGGAAGACATTTCGAAAATACCCAGCCAAGATAATGACTGGAACGAATTGACTCGACGGTGAGTTCCGCCAGAAACAGAATTCGAAACCAATAGCTCATCTGCGCTAGCACTGAGATGTCTCTATATATTCAAGACGCGTAAGTTATGATCGCCTTCGCTCCCTCGGCACGTCGCTCATAAATATGGAATCACCAGCATATTGGCGTTGCTGCACAATCAAAGGAAACCGAGCTGCCAATTCCAAGTCTTCACCAAATCCCAGGTTGCTGACAATATCTGGCATGTTTCCTCGTCTTTTAATTCCGTCCCGGCAGAGCCGTGGACACTTGAGGCGGACAGTTATTTTGTCCTGATGCATCCCCTAGTCAAGTAGCTAGCTATAGCCCCCCCCCTCGTCCTTTGCACATCTGGATTCCGGTTATTAATCATTCCTTAGCTGCATGCGAGCGGTTATTGAAGCGCCCTTATTTGGTAGTCGGGCATGGGCTGTCGTCAGAAACGACCTATGCGACTACTTTTTTCGGTTTCCCCCAGCATTGCTGCGGTTCGACGATTTGACGTATGTCTACGAAGCCGAGGCGATGATCTGGATGCACGGGCTGTTTATTATCCTATGTATGTATGAACCCATGTGCAACCCAACTGGTGGAAGACTAATGCATGGTCTAGATGGGACTCGGGACTTGGTTGATCTGATTATGAACCCTGTTTATCAGAAGGCCGACCGTTTTAGCTACCTACTTGAACACTCCTTCCTCCTCGGAGACGTATGTTCTGTTGTGCCGGAGTCGAATCTACAAACTAACTTCTCAGGTTCTACCCACCGTCCTCTCTCTGGATCCGTACTTGGAAAGCCTCTCGCCTGCTACTATAGTCTTCCTCCTCCAATCCAGCACGATTCATGCAATAGCTCTTCGTCAATTCTTTTCTGATAACGGCAATCACGCCCTCTTCGAGAACGGTGTGCCTGCAAAGCTCGTCCGATCAAGCGACCACCATCACAACCTGTTATCCGCGGTCGAACTCCATTGCAAACGGTATGATATACCAATCATTGGGGAGATTCGCATGTTGCTCTCGACCTGTCTGTCGCGGGCTGCATTCCGCAACACGGATGCAAGAATCATATCCACGCAGCAGCTGATGCACTACCGGTGGTGCGGCACAGGGACTGGAATTACCCCCCTGCAAAGGGATGAGGCTGTGAGGGCGTGGCAGTACCCGGTCAGTCCGGGAGACGAGCTCTGGCAGGAGCCATCAGAGATTCGGGACGAGCTTCAGCGCCTGATTGGGGACTTGTGTGCGCCGAATACGCGCATCTGCCGCAATGGGTACTTCGACTTGAGTATTCTGATCCGGTGACCAAACATCTCCCATCCAAAATTAGAACAGTGGAACTGAAAGGTTCTTCTCGGCAGCCAGAAGTTGCAGGCTTAGCTCCCTTGGAGACTGTGGTGATGCTAGCATAGCATTAGACATGGTAAACCGCTGCCACAACTCTTTGAATAGGTCGAGGACCTGTATGAGGTGCGCGATGCGGAAGTAGCGGTGCAAGCGCTCAAACATACTCACCAGCTCCGCTTGCAGCGCGTAGTCATTGCAAACCTCGTTCCCGATCACGGTCATCGGCCAAATCATGGCGTTCGCGATTGTAATTTCCTGTTCTTCGGCTAGTGCGATCAGCGACTGAAGTCCGACAATCATCTCGCGGACATATCTTTGATTAAGTCGCTGTCGCTGAGGAGCTATGGGGATGTAAATACTGGTTGCGAACCCGCCGCGAGAGAGGTAAATATGTGCTGCTTTTCGAATAATTTCCCAGGCCGTGGTCAATGCCAGAGACAGTGTGCTTGATATGCGAGGCGGCACCATTGGAGGTTCCCATCCGGCAATGATCGCATGCATTCGCAATGTCCAGTAGAATTCCGTCTGCTGTGGGGAGCCATACTCGGCTAGCCTTTGTTCTTGAGTCTGATGTATTTCTTGATGTATGTCGTTTATATATGCGGCGACATAATCGTCGATCTGGCCTTCAATTACAGCGGAAATGAGAGCGACCACGGTCACTAATGACTCTGGGTAACCGGACGAAATTTCAAATGTTGTAAACTCCGTAGACTCGTCTATTGTTGCAGTATTGCCTCGCCAAGGACAGATTCCCCAAGCCAGCCATTTGTGTTGGCTGGCCTCGGGCCTGTTCAGAGAAAAGGCTGAGATGTCCAGATGCGCCGCTACTGCCTGGAGATATCGCACCGACGGCACCGATCGAAGAACCTCCGCGTCAAGTGATTCAATGAGGGCAATCATTCCAGTTACATGCACTGACCAGTTGTGGACTTGCTCGGGCAATCCAAACAGCGTCAGCAGGAGACATGAAGCTAACACCTCCATGACATCCCCATCATTGACTGGATTTCCCGACTGGAGCCGAGACAAAATTGACTGCACCTTGGTGATTGTCTCCTGGTGGCGGTCGAGCGCATTCCTCTTGGAGCCTTCTGTGCGTGCTACGCTCCCATCCCCAGATGAGACGCGAAGGCGAGCGGAATATGCAAGCAACGCAGAGAGGATGGACGGATGTTCGGACGCGAGAGGGAGTATCTCATCCAACAGCGGTCGCGAGCATTCTCCAATGGCGACAATTGACCGCTGGCAGCTGTGGATCAAGAACCGGATATCCTGGTTCTCGCGCCCGTTGAGCTTCAGGCGCCAGTTGGGCATTAGCACTTTTCTTTTCTTTCTTTCTTTTCTTTTCCTTTTTT